>NW_026057578.1:14854081-14879081 GCF_023721935.1 Panthera uncia | reverse complement strand
ACTTATTTCTCTTAGCATAATACACTCTAGCTCCATCCATGTCATTGCAAATGGCAAGATTTCATTCTTTTTGATAGCTGAGTAATATTCCATTGTATATATATGCCATATCTTCTTTATCAAGAGACTCTTAATCACTAAATTCTACTCTTGAAACCAATATTACACTATTATATTAACTAACTAGAATTTAAGTAAAAATTTGAAAAAATAAATAAAATAAAATACTCCATTATACACATATATAATGGACTATCATTCAGCCATGAAAAAGAAGGAAATCTCCCCACTTGCAATAACATGGATAGACTTTGAGGGCATTATGCTAAGTGAAATAAATCAGACAGACAGAGGAAACAAATGCTATATAATATCACCTATACGTAGAATCTTAAAAAGCCAAACTCTTAAATACAAAGAGTATAATGGTGGTTTCCAGGGCTGGGGGCTGGGGAAATTAGGGAGATTTTTATTTAATGATACAAACACTCAAATAATAGATAAGTAAGTCCTGGAGATCTAATGCACAGCGTAGTGATTATAGTCAACAATAACCATATTGCAATATGTGAACACATCAGATCATCATGTTGTATGCCTTAAACTCATACAGTGTTAAATGTCAATTATATCTCAATGAAAGAAAGAAAGAAAGAAAGAAAGAAAGAAAGAAAGAAAGAAAGAAAGAAAGAAAATAGTGCCAAGAGCTCCTAAAGGAAAGGATTTGATAGGGCCAGGATCACAGAACGCTGCATAAAATCTAGTTGTTAAGAGTTACATTCATGACATCCACACCCCACATCTGAATACGGGCCAAAAGGTGACAGATGAGGGAATCACCGTCACAAGTGCAATGAGCAATTTAATTTTTGCATGATCTCTAAAGATCCCCTCACAAAATATTTAATAACAAAGGCAAAAGAACAGTTTTACAATAAAGAAACGGGGCAGACACCATCTTAGTCAAGTGACTACAATCACCACTGCCAATAATGGGACAAATAGACATTGTGAACCACTCAATACAATGCAATGGCAAAAACACAGTATCTGGAATATTCTGGTCAAAATTCATGACCTACACCTAATCATGAGGAAACGTTGGTATAATTCAAATTGAGGGACATTATACAAGATGCCTGGCCTATACGAAACTTCATAAAAGTCAAGAAATGCCAAGAAACTGTTTCGGACTGGAGAAGACCAGAGTGGCATGACAATTAGATGTCACACATGCTCCTAGAGTGATCCTTTCTATTAAAAAGGAGGATACTGGAACAAATGGCAGAATTTGAGTAGGATATCTAAACAAAGAGTGTAAGACACTTCTCCATACTATTCTTACGATGCTGTATGAATCTATTTTATTTTGTTGTTGTTGCTGCTGTTTATTTTTCAGAGAGAGAGAGAGACAGAAAGTGCACATGGGAGGATCAGAGAAAGAGAGACACAGAATCCGAAGCAGGCTCCAGACTCTGAGCCGTCAGCACAGAGCCCAATACGGGGCTCAAACCCATGAACCGTGAGATCATGATCTGAGCCGAAATCAGAGGCTCAACTGACTGAGCCACTCAGGCGCCCTGAGTATGAACCTATTTTAAAATATTTTCTTTTTTTTAACTCACTCTGATTTCTGGGGCACCTGGGTGGCTCAATAAGGGAAGCATCCGACTTCGACTCAGGTCATGATCTCACAGTTCTTGAGTTTGAGCCCCATATCGGACTCTCTGCTGTTGGCTCAGAACCCATTTGGGATCCTCTGTTCCCCCCTCTCTCTCTGCCTCTCTCTCTCTCTCTCTCTCTCTCTCTCAAAAACAAATAAAATTTTTTAAAAAAATACTCACTCTCATTTCTATAGAGAGTAAACTAAATCAGACCACAGGCAGAGTGAGGGGGACCAGTTGAGAGCTCTGGCAGACACCCAAGTGCAGAATGACCATAGCATGGGCTGGAGAGGGGTGGTAGAAAAGAGAGAAGTGAACACAGTAGGGACATCTTTTGAGATAAAATTAAAAGGATTTGTAAATAGACAGGACGATGGGGATATGCATTAGAAGGAGGTATGGATACCTCCCAGGTGAGCTTGGTTAAGTAGGTGGACGTGTCATTCACTAATACATGTAAGAATGAGAAGGAAAGACCTGGCTTGTCCAAAACATGTGAGTGGGTATGTTCAATAGATCGTTCAACATGTGGGCATGGCGCTCAGATGAGAGGTTGTATTATCTTCCAGTCCAAGTGGCTTTAGAATGACCAACATTATCTATTTTTGGATACATGTATATATGTAAAATAAAATATCCATATACATGGATACATGTACGTATGTATGTATTTAGAGTTTTTGTCTTTTTGATCTCTTAGTTTCTCATAAAGGTATATTAAAAATCTTACATTATGGGGCACCTGGGTGGCTCAGTAGGCCTGCTTCGGATTCTGTGTCTCCTTCTCTCTCTCTCTTTCTCTCTGCCCCTCCCCTGCTCATGCTCTCTGTCTCTCAAAAATAAATAAATGTTAAAAAAAAAAAACTTAAAAAAAATCTTACATTATAATTCGGATTGCCAATTGGTCCAATTCTGTCAATATTCTGTTTGTTTCTCTGTAATCAAATCTAAACTCTTACTGCTCTCAACGGGATACGCTCAAATGTCAACAGGCAAGATACCAGGGGCAGGGGAGCAGGAAAATGACTTTATTCAGAAAATCAGCAAACCAAGGAGATGGTGGACAACTGTCCTAAAGACTCATCTCCCCTCAGCATGAAATTTGAGCTTCTTTTATGTTAGCAGAAGGGGGAAGTGGGAAGGGCTTGGAGTCAAAAGGTGACAGACATCTATAACACAAGAGGAAGGTCATGTAAATTATTTGTCCTTGGTCAGTTGACCTCTGCATACAGGAATCTGATCTTGTCGTTCTAGCAAATAAACATAGTATAGTCATTTCTGTATGTCCTTCTTTATCTCCTTGGGTGAGGTAGGTTTTGGAAAAAGAGCAGTTTTTACCACTCAGCTGTAACAAGCTTATGTGCAGAGCTAAACAAAGGTTTCCTAGCTATACAGTTTCACAGCAGCAAGAGAAATAAAAGCAATATGGAGTCAGACATGCTAAGTTACTCCCTGTTACATATCTTAGACCTCTGTGGTTGGGAACATATACATTCACAAGCTAGAGTGTATTATGCTAAGCAAAATAAGTCAGAGAAAGACGAGTACCATATGATTTCACTCATATGTGGAATTTAAGAAGCAAAATTAACAAAAGAGGGGGAAAAAAGAGACAAACCAAAAAACAGAAGTTTAACCTCTTAACCATAGAGAACAGAGGGTTACAGAGGGGAGGTAGGTGGAAGGATGAGTAAAATAGATGATGGGGATTAAGAGTACACTTATTGTCCAACTCTTGGTTTCAGTTCAGGTCATGATCTCACAGTTTGTGAGATTGAGCCCCACGCTGTCAGCACAGAACCTATTAAGGTTCTCTCTCTCCCTCTCCCTGTGCCTTTCCTCCACTTGCGCTCTCTCTCACACTCTCTCAAAACAAGTAAACTTAAAAAAAATAAATAGTACAGTTACCATTATGAGGACTCAGTTACTATATTGTACCCCTGAAACTAATACAACATTGTATGTTAACTACACTAGAATTAAAATAATAATAATTCTTTTAACTTCGTAAAATTGTTGGCAAGAATGTAAAGAAATTGGAGCCTTCATGCATTGCTGGTATGAGTTGGAAATGGAGAGGCTGTTTTGCAGAGCAGCTTGGCAGTTCTTCAAAACGTTAAGCACACAGTTGCATGGGGCGCCTGGCTGGCTCAGTCAGTTGAGCTTCTGACTCTTGATGTTGGCTCAGGTCATGATCCCAGAGTCATGGGATCAAGCACTGCATCGGGCTCCACATGTGGAGCCTGCTTAAGATCCCCTCTCTCTCTCTCTCTCTCTCTCTCTCCTTCTCTCTCTCTCTCTCTCTCCCTCTGCCCCTCTCCCCAGCTAGTGCGCTCTCTTTCTCTTTAAAATTTAAAAAAAGAGGGGGGTGGGGGACCAAGATGGCAGAACAGCATGGAAGCTTTTTTTGCATCTCTTGTCCAAGAGATACAGCCAGATCAACACTAAACCATCCTGCACACCTGGAAAACTGATTTGAGGATTAATTAACACAACAATCTGCACAACCTGAACCACAGAACTCAGCAGGTACGCGGCGCAGAGAGGTGAACTGGGGGAGAGAGAAGCTGCTGGGGATAGGGAGCTGTTTTTGCTTGTGGAGAGAGGACGGAGATCGGAGGAGAATATGGGAAAGCATCCCCCCAAAAGAAGCTGGAGAGAACGTGGAAAAGTGGAAACAGCTGCAGGGACTGAACCAAAAAGGGAAAAAGGAGAGGATTTAAATTCCATTAAGACTATAAACAGGGGGAGCGCAGAGTCTGAAACTCTGCAGCTCGATACCTGGCGGTGCTCTGGTGAGAAGGGTGAATCCCCAGGAGCAGAGAGAAGTCCGGGGGTCTTCGGGCCACAGGGGAGAGGCGGTTTCCCTCTCTGGAGGACATCTGGTAGAGGCTGTGTGCCCCAGTGGACCCGGGAGAACAACCACATTCGCTGGTGCTGGAACAAGGTCGCTGGGGGTGAAGCCTGGTGCCAGACGCGTGTTGTGATTTTCCATAATCCCTGAAGCGCTGCTGCTACACGATCGCGTGAACTCTTTCTGGGGCGGGCTGGCACCCGGCCGCGGTCTCTGGGCTTCGGCAGCAGCACGATCCTGCGAACATTCCTGGGTGCGGCCGGCACCCGGCCACTGCTCAGTGAGACTCTCCTGCAGAGGGGCAGAAGGGGTCAAAGCCGCAGTCCCTCAGAAGTGAGGGGTTGGGAAACACAGCCGCATCTGAGATAAAACTAAAGAGGGAGGTGTTGCCTGGGGCTTGGTCACTGACAGTGTAAAAGCATGGAGTGGACAAAAGCCAGAGATAAAGAACAGGTGCACGATTGCTGATCGGGGAGAACTGAGTCCCGATACTACCCAGAGACTGAGTAGCTGGGTGACGCCATTTTCACTGCTACCGCGCATGCGCATACACACCTACAAGCGCCACACCAACCCACCCCAGTAGCTAAGCAGTGCCATCTAGTGGAGAGCAGAGCCCTTACACTAAGCCCCGTCCAACTGGGCCAACCTTCGTCTTCAGGAACACAAATCTCTCCAGCTGCTTAGTTTACGGACTATAAAGTGCTTCAAAGTTTGACTTCTAGGTGAAAATGAAGTAATTTCAATCGTATCTCAGTCTGTTCACTGGTCCAACTATTCAATTATTTTCTCTTTTGCATTTCCTTTCTTTTTCTTAAATGCAGAAAAAGAAAAAAATTATTTTTATTTTCAATTTCTATTAAAAATATTTTTAATTTTTTTCTATTATGTTTTTACTTTTGTGTAAATTTTTTCAACTTCTATTTTACTTACATAATTTCATTTTATTCTATTTCAGTGTACTCGTTTTTTTCAAATTTTCAAATGATTTCCTTTTTTTTCCTTTTTCCATTTCTCTATCAAGACCCTGCCAACAACCAGACAAAAACACACTTAGGATCTGGGGCGCCTGGGTGGCTCAGTGGATTGAGCATCCGACTTCAGCTCAGGTCATGATCTCGCAGTCCATGAGTTCGAGCCCCACGTCAGGCCCTGTGCTGACAGTTCAGAGCCTTGAGCCTGGTTCTGATTCCGTGTCTTCCTCTCTCTCTGCCCCTCCCCTGCTCATGCTCTGCCTCTATCACTCTCAAAAATGAATAAATGTTAAAAAAAATTTTTTTTAAACACACCTAGGATGTGACATCATTTATTTGATTTGTGTGTGTGTGTGTGTGTTGTTTTTAATTTTTTATTTCAATCTTCCTTTTTTAATTTAATTATTTTAATTTTTTTACCTCATTAATTCCTTGTCTCCCTTCAAAATGATGAAATGAAGGAATTCACCCCAAAAGAAAGAACAGGAAGAAACAACAGCCAGAGACTTAACCAACATAAATACAAGCAAGATGTCTGAACCAGAATTTAGAATCACGATAATAAGAATACTAGCTGGAGTGGAAAATAGATTAGAATCCCTCTCTGCAGAGATAAAAGTAGTAAAAGCTAGTCAGGATGAAATAAAAAATGTTGTAACTGAGGCAATCTCTAATGGATGCCACAGCGGCAAGGATGGATGAGGCAGAGCAGAGAATCAGTGACAAACTTATGGAGAATAATGAAGCAGAAAAAAAGAGGAAGACTAAAGCAGAAAAAAAGAGGGATATTAGGGCAAAAGAGCACAATTGAAGAATTAGAGAAATCAGTGACTCATTAAAAAAGGAACAACATCAGAATCACAGGGGTCCCAGAAGAGGAAGAGAAAGAAATAGGGGTAGAAGGGTTACGTGAGCAAATAATAGCAGAAAACTTTCCTAACCTGGGGAAAGACACAGACATCAAAATCCAGGAAGCAGAGGACTCCCATTAGATTCAACAAAAACTGACTATCAATAAGGCATATCATAGTCAAATTCACAAAATACTCAGGCAAGGAAAGAATCATGAAAACAGCAAAGGAAAAAACTCCTTAGCTTACAAGGAAAGACAGATCAGGTTTGCAGCAGACCTATCCACAGAAACTTGGCAGGCCAGAAAGGAGTGGCAGGATATATTCAATGTGCTGCATAAGAAAAATATGCAGCCAAGAATTCTTTATCCAGCAAGGCTGTCATTCAAAATAGAAGGAGAGATTAAAAGTTTCCCAGACAAAAATTAAGGGACTTCATGACCACTAAACCAGTCCTGCAAGAAATTTTAAGGGGACTCTCTGAGGGGAGAAAGGACTAAAACAAACAAACAAACAAATAAAGAGCAAAAGCAACAAAGACTAGAAAGGACCAGAGAACCCCACCAGAAACTCCAACTCTACAAACAACATAATGGTAATAAATACATATCTTTCAGTACTCACTCTAAATGTCAACGGACTAAATGCTGCAATCAAAAGACATAGGGTAACAGAATGGATAAGAAAAAAAGATCCATCTATATGCTGTTTATAAGAGACCCATTTTAGACCTAAACCACCTTCATATTGAAAATGAGGGGATGGAGAACCATCTATCATGCTAATGGTCAACAAAAGAAAGCCAGAGTAGCCATACTTATATCAGACAATCTAGGCTTTAAAATAAAGACTGTAACAAGAGATGAAGAAGGGCATTATATCATAATTAAGGGGTCTATCCACCAAGAAGACCTAACAATTGTAAACATTGATGCTTCAAATGTGAGAGCACCCATACATATAAATCAATTAACCACAAACATAAAGAAACTCATTGATAATAATGCCATAATAGTAGGGGACTTCAACACCCCACTTACAACAATGGACAGATCCTCTAATCAGAAAATCAACAAGGAAACAATGGCTTTGAATGACACACTGGATCAGATGGACTTAATAGATACATTCAGAACATTTCATCCTAAAGCAGCAAAATTCACATTCTTCTCCAGTGCACATGGAACATTCTCCAGAATAGACCACATACTGGGACACAAATCAGCCCTCAACAAGTACAAAAAGATCAAAATCATACCGTGTATATTTTCAGACCACAACACTATGAAACTCAAAACCACCACAAGAAAAAAAAATTGGAAAGGGAACAAATACTTGGAGACTAAAGAACATCCTACTAAAGAATGAATGGGCTAACCAAGAATTTAAAGGGGAAATTAAAAAGTACATGGAAGCCAATGAAAATGATAATACCACAACCCAAAACCTCTGGGATGCAGGAAAGGTGATCATAAGAGGAAAGTGTTTAACAATCCAGGCCTTCCTAAAGAAGTAGGAAAGGTCTCAGATACACAACCTAAGCTTACACCTTAAAGATCTGGGAAAAGAACAACAAATAAACCCAAAACCAGCAGAAGGCAGGAAATAATAAAGATTAGAGCAGAAATTAATGCTATCGAAACCCAAAAAACAGTAGAACAGATCAATGAAACCAGCAGCTGGTTCTTTGAGAGAATTAACAAAATTCATAAACCCCTAGCCAGTTTAATCAAAAAGAAAAAGGAAAGGATCCAAATAAATAAAATCAAGAATGAAAGAGGAGAGATCACAACCAACACAGCAGAAATAAAAACAATAATAAGAGAATATCATTTGCAATTGTATGCCAATAAAATGGGTAATCTGGAAGAAATGGACAAATTCCTAGAAACATACACACTACCAAAACTGAAACGGGAAGAAATAGGAAATTTGAACAGACCCATAACCAGTAAAGAAATCAAATTACTAATCAAAAATCTCCCAAAAAACAAAAGTCCAGGGACAGATGGCTTTCCAGGGGAATTCTACCAAACATTTAAGGAAGAATTAACACCTATTCTCTTGAAGCTGTTCCAAAAAAAAATAGGAATGGAGGGAAATTTTCCAAACTCTTTCTATGAAGCCAGCATTACCTTGATTCCAAAACCAGACAAAGACCCCGCTAAAAAGGAGAACTATAGACCAATTTCCCTGATGAACATGCAAGCAAAAATCCTCAATAAGATATTAGCCAACCAGATCCAACAGTACATTAAAAAAATTATTCACCATGACCAAGTGGGATTTATACCTGGGATGCAGGGCTGGTTCAATATCCACAAAACAATCAATGTGATTCATCACATCAATAAAAGAAAGGACAAGAACCATATGATCCTCTCAATAGATGCAGAGAAACCATTTGACAAAATACAGTATCCTTTTTTGATAAAAACCCTCAAGAAAGCAGGGATAGAAAGATCATACCTCGATATCATAAAAGCCATATATGAGAGACCCAATGCTAATATCATCCTCAATGGGGAAAAACTGAGAGCTTTCCCCCTAAGGTCAGGAACAAGACAGGGATGTCCAATCTCGCCACTATTATTCAACATACTATTGGAAGTCTTAGCCTCTGCAATCAGACAACACAAAGAAATAAAAGGCATCCAAATCATCCAGGAGGAGGTCAAACTCACACTCTTCGCAGATGACAGGATACTCTATATGGAAAGCCCAAAAGATTTCACCAAAAAACTGCTAGAACTGATCCATGAATTCAGCAAAGTGGCAGGATACAACATCAATGCACAGAAATCGGTTGCATTCCTATACACCAACAATGAAGCAACAGAGAAATCAAGGAATCGATCCCATTTACAGTTGCACCAGAAACCATAAAATACCTAGGAATAAATCTAACCAATGAGGTGAAAAATCTATACACTGAAAACTATAGAAAGCTTATGAAAGAAATTGAAGAAGACACAAAAATATGGGAAAATATTCCATGCTCCTGGATAGGAAGAACAAATATTGTTAAAATGTCAATACTACCCAAAGTAATCTACATATTCAATGCAATACCTTTCAAAATAACACCAGCATTCTT
This sequence comes from Panthera uncia, assembly GCF_023721935.1. Classification (NCBI taxonomy): domain Eukaryota; kingdom Metazoa; phylum Chordata; class Mammalia; order Carnivora; family Felidae; genus Panthera; species Panthera uncia. The sequence continues at coordinate 14,869,641 of NW_026057578.1, read as the reverse complement.
CACAGAGCTGGAACAAACAATCCTAAAATCTGTATGGAACCAGAAAAGACTCCAAATAGCCAAAGCAATCTTCAAAAAGAAAACCAAAGCAGGAAGCATCACAATCCTGGACTTCAAGCTGTATCACAAAGCTGTAATCATCAAGACAGTATGGTACTGGCACAAAAACAGACACACAAATCAATGGAACAGAACAGAAAACCCAGAAATGGACCCACAAATGTATGGCCAACTAATCTTTGACAAAGCAGGAAAGAATATCCAATGGAATAAAGACAGTCTCTTCAGCAAGTGGTGCTGGGAAAACTGGGCGGCAACATGCAGAAAAATGAACCTGGACCACTTTCTTACACCATACACAAAAATAAACTCAAAATGGATGAAAGACCTAAATGTAAGACAGTAATCCATCAATATCCTCGAGGAGAAAGCAGGCAAAAACCTCTTTGATCTTGGCCGCAGCAACTTCTTACTCAACACGTCTCCAGAGGCAAGGGAAACAAAAGCAACAATGAACTACTGAGACCTCATCAAAATAAAAAACTTCTGCACAGCAAAGGAAACAAGCAGCAAAACTAGAAGGCAACTGACAGAATGGGAAAAAATATTTGCAAGCGACATATCAGATAAAGGGTTAGTATTCAAAATCTTTAAAGAACTTCTCAAACTTAACACGCCAAAAACAAATAATCCAGTGAAGAAATGGGCAAGACATGAATAGACACTTCTCCAAAGAAGACATCCAGATGGCCAACCGACACATGAAAAAATGCTCAACATCTCTCATCATCAGGGAAATACAAATCAAAACCACAATGAGATACCACCTCACACCTGTCAGGATGGCTAACATTAACAACCCAGGCGACAACAGATGTTGGTGAGGATGCAGAGAAAGAGGATCTCTTTTGCATTGTTGGTGGGAATGCAAGCTGGTGCAGCCACTCTGGAAAATAGTATGGAGGTTCCTCAAAAAACTAAAAATATAACTACCCCATGATCCAGCAATTGCACTACTAGGTATTTATCCAAGGGATACAGGTGTGCTGTTTCAAAGGGGCGCATGCACCCCAATGTTTATAGCAGCGCTATCAACAATAGCCAAAGGATGGAAAGAGCCAAAATGTCCATCAACTGATGAATGGATAAAGAAGATGTGGTATATGTATACGATGGAGTATTACTCGCTAATCAAAAAGAATGAAATCTTGCCGTTTGCAACTACATGGATGGAACTGGAGGGTATATGCTAAGTGAAATTAGTCAGAGAAAGACAAGTATCATATGACTTCACTCATATGAGGACGTTAAGACACAGAACAGATGAACACAAGGGAAGGGAAGTAAAAATAATGTAAAAACAGTGAGGGGGACAAACGTAACGGACTCTTAAATATGGATAACAAACAGAGGGTTACTGGAGGGGTTGTGGGAGGGGGGATGGGCTAAATGGGCAAGGGGCATTGAGGAATCTACTTCTGAAATCATTGTTGCGCTATATGCTAATTAACTTGGGTGTAAATTTAAAAACTAAAAAATAATTAAATAATTTTAAAAATAAGAATAAAAAAATAAAGTACAAATTTTTAATACTATTTGATAATTGTGTTGTCTTTTTTCTACTACTCACTAATTTCAACTATCTTCATCAATATCTGCATCAATATCTTCATCAATATCCTGTCTACTTTCTTTACATTTATTTTGCTGTTTTTGTTCCATTTTCTTAGGTTCAAGCCTGCATTAACTTACTTTCAAATTTTTACATTTATATGTTAAATGTTCATTATAGAAATGCTGATGCCCTGAGCCTTAGATATGAAGAAGAGAGTGGGGGCACTGAGGCTCACCAGTCTAGCTGTGACAAACCATGACCTTGGATGCTACATGGTTGGGTACCCAAGCACTTAGTGTTCTGCTCACTAGGCTGATTTTGTATGCACCAGAACTCTGCCCAGGCTTGGGCCCTGGGGAGATGAAATCAAAAAGATGGGTTCAACTCCTCCCAAGAGAAGGAGCTCCATCCCAAATATAAAATGTCAGCCCAGTCCTAGACTCTCCTATCTCCTGCCTGCAACACCATGAAGACTGAATGGATCCTCTTTTCTCTATGTCTCCTCATCTTGTCTATGCCCCTCCAGACACTTTCAGGCGTCCTGTTTCCTTTACCTCTCAGAAAACAATTGTGTGAAAGTGGACATCTTGGAGGTAAGGCAAAATAGGAAGGGCAGCCCAGGAGAACACTGTGAAGGTGAAGGCGATCTAGGCAGCCTGGGTGATAGGCAGTAATGAAGTCCTGCTTTTCTCTTACACCACACAGCCCTTAGAGCATCTAATTCCAGAAGTTTCATTCATTTCTGTCTATGGATTGGAGAAGGAGGAAGACAGAAAATAGAATCAAGTTTTTTCCAAGGGATTTCAGTGGAAGAGGAGGGGGATTGTGAAAATTGGATTAACGTAAGGAGTGTCCAGAAAACCTCTTTATTGTTGTGTGTGGGTGTGGGTGTGTGTGTATTAGATGAACTTTAATTCTACTTAACGCATATATACAGGACCACTCTGCATTCCACAGATAATGGAGAAGCAAAGCCATCATTCACACACTTGGGGCACTCACATCTACTTATCATGATGGACACATGTGGAATACTCACGTATCCATGAGTAAATGTGGCAAAGTCCCAGTTGTGGGTGAGGGCTGGAGTTGGACTTCAGGAAGACTGACATTAACTCATTCTTTGTCTCCAACACGGACGTCATTGTTCCTGCTCTGACCACCCACCTCCATGGTCTCAGTGAGGCCAGGTGAGTCTGCATGGTAGGTAAAAGGGGAGGGGCATAGCTAGATGTGAGAGGACACAGACACTGGTGGAAGGAAGGAAGATCTTTTGCAAATTAAGCATTTTGAGCCTATCCTTCAGGAGTAGATGTAGACAGACAAAGGCCTTTTTAGCTTGTGTTTGCAGAGACTCTGTAAAAGTAAAGTAAGGGCTCTGACCTATGGCCTTGGGGAAGCAGATGACATGTTTACTTCCAGTGCCATGGGAAAGCCTGTGGAGAATCAGGAAATGGGATATATTTAATATGAAATTCTGTGATAGAGCGCAGAAGCCTCAGGTCTTTCTTGCTTTCCACTCTACCTTACCGTCCTTCTCCAATTATCTGAGTCACTGACGCAGGCCGTAGTCTAGAATCATTGCCCCATATCACATATACAGTGATATTTTTGCTGAAGGAACTCTCCCAGTGAAAAAGTAACAGGTAGATTCACATGGGCTGATGACCATCAGTCATCTGAGTCCATGAGGAAAAGAATGTCCGCTTGGCAGTAGAAAAGAAAACCTGGGGTGCCTGGATTACTCAGTCGGTTAAGCGAGGGACTTCGGCTCAGGTCATGATCTCGTGGGTCACAAGTTTGAGCCCCGTGTAGGGCTCTGTGCTGACAGCTTGGAGCTGGAGGCTGCTTCGGATTGTGTGTCTCCGTCTCTCTCTGCCCCTCCCCCCACTTGCTCTTGTGCTCTCTCTCTCTCTCTCTCTCTCTAAGATAAATAAACATGAAAGTTTTTTAAAAAAAGAAAAGAAAAGAAAACCTGACTCTGGGATTCTCATGCCCAGAAATCTGCAACTATCCTCCGGTATTTGGCACCTGTAAGTCAGGTTACACGAGATTCTACTACAACACCTTGACATTTTTGTGTGAGCCCTTCGTCTTCTCTGGCTGTGGAGGCAACAGAAACAACTTTAAACATAAATTTCTCTGCGAAAAATTTTGTATTCCTGAAAAGTCAGGCTCTCAGCTCCTCACCCAACCCCCAATGACACCAAATACTAGAAACCCTGGTTTTTCAGTAAAAAAGCAAGAAAGAGGCCAGGGGAAATTGAGCAATGGGACAAGATTGTACCTGGGTTGGGGACGATCAGTCACAGGCACAAATGTCAAGGTCTCAGGTCATTTAGTCCAACAAAACTCTTTTGAAATTGTGAAAATCAGAGCCCAGAGAGGCTAACAACGAGAGGCTCATTCAGAAGAAGGACGTGGGTCCAGACGCCCAAGCTCTCCACCCAACAACTCACCACTACCATGATCACCTCAGGTCTTTAAGATCCTATTCAACCCCTATTTTTGCACAGTTAAAAAGCAAAGTAGTGAGAATGGGCAGAGTAGTTCAGTATCTATAGTGAATGGCTACACAATAGCCTTAGACTCAAGAGCAGAGACCTCGCTTTATTAATTTGTATGTCCTCAGAGTAGAGTACTATACTGGCTCACTAACATTTTATGGATGCATTATGGATCAGGATGGTATAGGAATTAAAAACCCATTTGCAGCTACGTGGATGGAACTGGAGGGTATTATGCTAAGTGAAATGAGTCAGTCAGAGAAAGACAAAAATCATATGACTTCACTCATATGAGGACTTTAAGAGACAAAGCAGATGAACATAAGGGAAGGGAAAGAAAAATAATATAAAAACTGGGAGGGGGACAAAACAAAAGAGACCCATAAATATGGAGAACAAACTGAGGGTTGTTGGAGGGGTTGTGGGAGGGGGGATGGGCTAAAGGGGTAAGGGGCATTAAGGAATCTACTGAAATCATTGCTTCACTATATACTAGTTTGGATGTAAAAAAATAAAGTTAAAAAAAAAAAGCTCTGAAGTTCTGCTGAAATGTAAAAGACCCATGGATTCTACCAAAGGTGCTAACAATTGCTACATTTATTTATTAACAGAGACAGAGGCAGTGGAAGAAAGGAAACCCAACACAACATAAGGAAGAAATGAAGAAAAAGGAATATTCCTTATGCAAAAGTATGCCAAAATAATTCTGAATATAAATGGGACTATTACTGGAAGATTTTGAATTCAGAATTCTTGCTAATTTCCTTGCTCAGATTTGCCTTTCATGCTGATTATATGTATAAAAATTTAACTGAAAACTTCCTCCCATCCTAGATTCTTCCAATGTAAACCACTGATGACCTCTCTGAAGATACCAACCTACCCATGTAATGAATTCATCTGCATAAAGGCAATCATTGTTGGCACCTCCTTGGCATGACCCACCAAAACTGAGTTTGCTCCTGTATTTTGTCACTGACCCCAGTGGATTTCCATATAAGTGGCACTAAAATAATCCTCATTAAGTTGTTTCATCTGCCCCAAATCAATGAGCATTCAACCCTCAACAAGGCTCATATTCTAGGGAACTATCTCCAGTGCCCCAGGGACCAGGAATATAGAAATTATGACTTTACACCTGGAAGCTGCAAATCTTAAATGAAGCTGAACTTCTATAATCAGAGTATGGAGAGTCATAACCCTTTGCCCTGACTTCCCTATTCACATTCTCATCAAGGACCCAGCTTCACAAAGGAGTCCAGTGATACGAGCATTCTAAGGACCATAAACACTGGGGGGCACTGTAGCCCAGGGTAAGTCCATATATGGGCATGCTAAGTCAATCCCAACAATGGCAACCCCTGCCTCTGGACTTTGGGCACAGCCTTGGAGACATCTCAGGAATTGGCAGGAAGCATAGGTTAAAGATGTCAGTCACCCTAGCCCTTCACCCAGGAACTGTTCCTGTGTAAAAAGACACAAATGAAAAAGGTAGTTTCTGGGTATTGAACCAAAGTCTAGTAACTCAGACCATTCTGAATCCATAGAAAACTTCTTCCTAGGCCTGGCATCACGGGTATGACCTATCTGGTACACATTCATGGATTCTGAAGACTTCCCACCCTCTGACTATTGTGAAACACAGTGTCACATAAACAAGTATAAACGAGTGTAATTTCCTTGAAAACTCTTTCAGAACTGTAGTCTAGTATTCCAAAGAATTACTACAAGTAAAGTGCTCTCTGAAGACAATTAGTATCCAAAGTCCATTTTAGCCTCAGGTTTTCAGATTTCTCCTGGGCGCTCAAGTGATTGTCCAAGTTTCCTTCTCACTCAATCCTAAATTTGCCTGTAGGATGGTTTGTGTGTGTGTTTTCTGTGGTGCTGAAGGATGATATTCACAAGTGCCAACAAAGATCAGTAAAAAGGCACAAAGCCATACAACATTTGCAGGCCTTCCTACAGAACTACATACCCAAGGAGTAATACAGGACACCAATTAATGAGAAACCCAAAGGAATTTCACATTAAATTCAAGTGAGATATTTTGAGGGGGTGATCACTGATAAAAGGGGGGCCACAGATGACAACATAAAGCAAGGTCTTGGGGTACACCAGGGACAGAACGAAAAGATTACAGTCCTGAGTCTGGTCTCTTCCCAAGGTCATATCTGATCACCAGAGAAACTCGAAGGTTTGGTTTCTGATTCCAAGAGGCCCCAGAAAGAAGGAATTTGTGCAGCAGACCTTGGAATGTGGCACAAGTATGCCTTTCATTCGAGAGATACTCAGTGCCTTCCACCCTCACATCTGGGTGCAGAGCAGAACCCGGGAGAAGATGGAAAGAAGGGAGATCTAATGATCATCATGAAGACACTGATCTCTTCCCCCATCTAACCATCCCATTCCATCTCCTGTAGGGGAATAAATAGGGTAGGAGAAAAGCTCCAACCCTTCCCCAGGCTAGCCTTCACTGGGTCTGGTAGATCATTCTCCCCACATGAAATTCCATATCCAGCAGCCTGACACCAGTTCCATCCTGCCAAGCTCCCTTTATCAGATCCATCCTTGATCTGGCCACTTCAAAACCTCATTAGTTCTATCTGCTGTTGCCAGAATAATTATCCTCAAGCACCATTTCTGTTTCTCAGGCCCTTGATTCAAGACACACACTGCCTGTGGTTAAGATTTTAACCAAATATCCAGGTCTCCCATGTCTGCCCCATATTATTACGGTTTCCTATACTTTTGTCTCAACTTTACGAGTCTTTTTATGAGTAGCATGGACTTTGAGAGAGGAGAGTGACCCAATCCAATTCTGACCTATTGTACTTACTGGAACGAAAGGTCTGAAATGTGAGGTGACTTGACTAATGCCCCTGTTATCTCATAGTTTCATTTATGTTTTATACCTCGACTCTCAGTTGGGAACTTTCTTCCATGCACGATGCATTCTCTCCTTCTTCATTCATTCAGCACGTTCATTGAGCACCTACTGTAAGCCAGATACCATATGAGGCATGGGATAAAGTAGTGAGCAGAGAGGGCCATACCCTGTTCTCATGGAATTGACAATCTAAAGAGGAGACAGACATTTATCCAATAACCACCCAGTACCTGATGATAAATGTTAATACACGATCTACAAGAAAGGCACAGGGTGTTATTAGCAGGTGCAGTAGAGGAACTTAACCTATCAATAGATTCAGCAAATACTTTCCAGAATAAATGATATTTAAGCTGACATCTGAAGCATAACAAGGCACAAGGGGGACAGGCATTCCCACCAGAGAAAATGATAACGTGAATACCTTGAGGCAGGATAAAGCATAACATATTCTAAGAATTGAATGTGCTCCCATAGAGCTGGGGGCACAGTGAAGATATGGAGGTTAGCAGGCCAAGGTCATCTGTATGACTTTATATGTCAGGGAAAGAAGTTTAGATTTATTTCAACTGTGATGAATAAAAATGGAGGTTTTCGGGGCACCTGGGCGGCTCAATCAGTTGAGCATCTGACTCTTGATTTCCACGCAGGTCATGATCTCACAGTCTGTGAGTTTGATCCCCACATCGGGCTCAGAACTGACAACGCACAGCCTTCTTGGGATTCTCTCTCTCCCTCTCTCTCTGCCCTTCCCACTCTGCCCCCAAATTAAATACATAATTTTTCTTTAATGGAGGGTTTCAAAAAGAAGAATAATGTTTCTAAGAGACCATTCGGGGAATTCTGGTTCTGAGCACGGCAGAATAGCTTATATCAACTACAGATGACGATTATATTATCTTGACAAAATGTAAAAAACAACGGTTTTAAGTCACTGGAGAGTGACCAAAATTAAGCAGAAGCTGGATAGGATTTAATCCTTGAAAGAAAAAAGCCACAGTGGAAGAGATCCACACATGGCTTTTCTCAGAGGAAGACCCCCAATCCAGCCTGAGCGAGGCAGATAAAGCTCAAGCAGAAAGCCATAGTCTTATGTCCTGAGAAGTCAGAAGACAGTACTCAGGATAGACTCCCAAAGCAACTATGCATCAAGGGAGGAAATCCAAAGAGGAGACAACCACAAGAGGGAATCTCCAACATCGTTATACAACCTCCTCTCAAATCCCTGATTGTCTCCCCAGTCTCTTATATGCAGGTGATATTCCAAGAATCCAGCCAGGACAGAGGTGCCAAATTATCAGATAGGTTTCATAGCTTTGATTTTTTAATTCAAATCCTAGTTTGCTAACATATAATGTAGTATGGGTTTCAGGAGTAGAATTTAGTGATTCATCACTTACATCTAACACCCAGTGCTCATCCCAACAAGCACCCTCCTTAATGCCCTTCACCCATTTAGCCCATCTCCCCACCTAGCTCCCTTCCAGAAACCCTCAGTTTATTCTCTGTATTTAAGAGTCTCTTACGGTTTGCCTCCCTCTCTGTTTTTATCTTATTTTTCCTTCCCTTCCCCTATGTTCATCTGTTTTGTTTCTTAAACCCCACATATGAGTGAAATCATATATTTGTCTTTCTCTGATTTATTTTGCTTCGCATAATACACTCTAAGTTCCATCCACATTGTTGCAAATGGCAAGATTTCGTTCTTGATTGCTGGGTAATATTCTGATATATACAGATATATATGTATATACATATATATACATATATATCTGTATATATCACCTTTTTATAATTTTTTTAAAAATAAGCAAATATTACTTTTGTGACTTTTAAGAAATTGTTGGATTTTTTTCAAAATATGAAACAACCTAAGGATGATAATCTAAAAAACAAAACAAACAAACAACAAACAAAAAACCCAGCAGCATCAGCACCATTTGGGAGCTTGTTAGAAATGTGGAACCTCAGGTCCACCAGAGAATTGCCAAATTAGAATTGCGTTTTAAAACTATCAGTCTGCTGGGGCGCCTGGGTGGCTCAGTCCGTTAAGCGTCCAACTTCAGCCCAGGTCATGATCTCACGGCTCAGGGTTCAAGACCCGCGTTGGGCTCAGGCTCTGTGCTCACAGCTCAGAGGCTGGAGCCTGCTTTGGATTCTGTGTCTCCCTCTCTCTACCCCTTCCCAGCTCATGCTCTGTCTCTCTGTCTCACTCTCAAAAATAAATAAACATTAAAACTATTAGTCTGCTTTCTGTCTCTGTGGGTTTGTCTGCTCTGGACGTTCATGTGAGTGGAATTATACAATGTGTTCTTTTGTGCCTGACTTCTTTCACTTGGCATGGTGCTTTCAGGGATTGTCCAGGTTGTGGTACGTGTCAGTACTCCATTCTCTTGTTGCCGAATAATGTCCCGTTGTGTGGGTATACCATACTTTGTCCGTTCATCGGTTGATGAGTATTTAGGTCGTTGTTATAAGCGGTGCTACTGTGAGCATCCATTTATAAGTTTTTTCTAATTTTTTTTAATGTTTTATTTATTTTTGAGACAGAGAGAGACAGAACGTGAGCAGGGGAGGGGCAGAGAGAGAGGGAGACACAGAATCTGAAACAGGCTCCAGGCTCTGAGCCGTCAGCACAGAGCCGGACGCGGGGCTCGAACTCACCGACAGTGAGATCGTGACCTGAGCCGAAGTCGGACCCTTAACCGACTGAGCCACCCAGGCACCCCGGCAGACTAATAGTTTTAAAACGCAATTCTAATTTGGCAATTCTCTGGTGGACCTGAGAATCAGTTTTATGTATCAGTTTTAATATGGACACGTGTTTTCATTTCTTTAGGGTAAATATCTAGGAGTACAATTTCTGGGTCATGTGATAATGCTATGTTTACATTTTTTTAATGTTTATTTATTTTTTGAGAGAGACAGAGCATGAGTGGGGGAGGGTCAGAGAGAGGGAAACACAGAATCCAAAGCAGGCTCCAGGCTCTGAGCTGTCAGCACAGAGCCCGATGCAGGGCTCGAACCCACGGAGTACGAGATCATGATCTGAGCCGAAGTTGGACGCCTAACCATCTGAGCCACCCATGTACCCCATACATTTTTGATAAACTACCAAATTGCTTTCCAAAGTGGCTGCGCCATTTAATGTTCCTTCCTGTAATGTTTGGGGGTTCCAATATCTCTATATCCTTACCAACGCTTGTTATTCTTCATTAAAGAAAAAAAATTACAGCTATCCTATCCTAGTGAGTATGAACCTGTTTAATGTTTCATTGTGATTTTGACTTACATTTTCTTAATGACTGATATTGGGCATCTTCTCATGTGTTTATTGGCCATTGGTGTATCTTCTTGCGAGAATGTCAACTCAAGGCCTTTCCCCAGTTTGTAAAAAGAAAAGGAAAGGAAAGGAAAGGAAAGGAAAGGAAAGAAAAGAAAAGAAAAGAAAAGAAAAGAAAAGAAAAGAAAAAAGAAAAGAATTTGCCTTTTAACAAGACCCATTGGTGATTTGTATGCTCATTTTGCAAGTACGAGCCTATGGAAAATCAGGAAGCATCAGGAAAGGAAATCTACCTGAGTAGCTTCTTACAACGAAAGTTTCTCCTGCACCAGCTGCCTTCTACCCATAAAATGTGAACCTCTTCACAGAGTCTATATGGCCCTGAGGATTTACAGTGAGCCGCCTCCATCACTTTCCTGTTCCTAGTAGTGGCTTATTTCTCTTTCAGGGAATTCTCTCCCCTCGTTCTGTGATGTCTTGTGAAGGTCAATTCTAGGAGCCTACTGACCAACTGAAGTCAGGGAACCAGACCATTTCTCCACACATGGGTGTGTAGGGGGCAGCACATTAGTTAAGATCAAAATTCTCAGCTAGGCCATTTTGCTCCCAGAGGACATTTGGCAATATCCAGAGACACTTTGGGTTGTCACAAATGAGGGTGAAGTCTGCTGGCCTCCAGTGGGACGAAGCCAGGGATGCTGCTAAACATCACATAATACACAGGACAGTCCCTCCACCACAACACAGAATTACCCAGTCTAAAATGATAGTAGATCGAAGGTTGCGAAACCTTCAATTAGGAATCATATTCTTCCTCTCTCAGAAAAGCTAAAGAGAAAGTGAACATCGCTGTCACAGCGGTGCCACCACAACCCAATCTAGATGACCTTCCTGCTTAGACAATGTACTTCTTCCTCGTTGACCCTCTATGGTACCATCAGTTCCCAACCGTGGAGCCCCAGCTTTCCATGAATCATGTGAGCACCAGTATCGTCACAACACATTCCTGGGTTTGCTTGATGTGAGACGTAAGGGAGATGATTCATTTCAGAAATACTAAATAAAGGGTATGCTGTCTAATTCATAATAGGTTGAGAAGCTATTGGAAATATGTATGGACTCCCCCACACAATGGAGTCCCAAACCCTTAGACACTTCACTTCCTGGTTCTTCTCCCCCTCTCCATTTCACGGGCTTATTTTCATGGGCTTTGCAATGAGCATGCACCAAAGAAACAAAGGGAGGAGGGACTAAAAGTCTCTGCATCACCCCAGGGAATGTACACTTTTTCCAATCAGACTACTTTTTGCCTTACATGGGCATAGGCAACATCCCAGTAAGGCTGTAACCTCTGTAGTACTCAGCCAATGAGGAACCAGGGGAGGGACTTGCATGCTGGGAGATAAATTGTCTGCTGTAACTGCCCCAAGTGTGCCTGTCCATCAGACACCCGCTCTTGCAAGAACGTTGATTAAAGCCTCGCCTCACTGTGCTCCGAGTCTCCGCATCCCTCCTTTGATAGGGTCATAGGTCTTATTTCTAACACTGAGTTAGCCAGTATCTTTCCATTGCTGGTAACAAAGAACCCTGACCCACAACTACCTAGTCAGATGAGGGCTCCACTCCAGGGAAGGGTAGCCTCACCCAGCTGCTAGGCTAAGCATGCACATAAAGCATCAGCGAAGTAACGAAAAGTGTGGCTTTAAGGAACTTCACTAGAACTTGTAATCAGAAAACCAGAAAGAAACTATTTTAATTTCAGTCTAAATGTAAGCTCTTCATCAAGTACCTTAAACTGTTCATTCTTAGGAGCCCGGTGGTCTGGGCCACTGGTTGGGTATTGAGGCAAGCTTGCTTTAGCTTTGAGTTTCAGTGCTAAGAAGGCAGAAGAAAACAAGGGAGAGGAAAGAGACTAGATTGTTTCCATCTGGGCTCAGGGGAGAGAATGGTATAAAAAGAAGCCTATGTTCAAAAGACCAAAAAAAAAAAAATGTTAAAACTGGAAAAATATTAAAAATGGAAGATGTAACCTATAAAGTGGAGCACCACAGGACAGGAGAGACTAAAAATTAAAAACCAGTATCCCTATATATCAGGAAACATCCATAGCAATCTATCTGCAAGCCCAAGAAGCGTTGCAAAAAATAGAGGCTTTGCATCTAAATACACTTATTGGTCTAATTGCAGTGAGATTGAGAGTAAAAGCCTCTGAGGCCATTTGGCAAAGAACATGAGAAACACAGCAAGCAGCAGCTACAGAGTTCCAGGGTGTGGTTAAATATAAAAAAAAATTCTTATATATTTAAAGAAACCGAACACTTTAACAATTAAAAATCATGTCTAGAGGCACCTGGGTGGCTCAGTCGGTTGGGCGTCTGACTTCGGCCCAGGTCATGATCTCGCGGTCTGTGAGTTCGAGCCCCGCATCGGGCTCTGTGCTGACAGCTTGGAGCCTGGAGCCTGCTTCGGATTCTGTGTCTCCCTCTCTCTCTGCCCCTCCCCCGCTCACGCTCTGTCTCTCAAAAATAAATCAACGTTAAAAAAATTTTTTTTCAAAAATCATGTCTATGACATACCATTGAGTGACGAAAGCTATTACAGAACAGCAAGAGCTTCCTTCCCACACTTGCTACCATATCAACATGAATACCTAAGACAAGGCTGGATGAATGTTCACCAGTTAGCAATCATTATCTATGGACGAGGGATCCTCTTCTTTGGACTTTTCTGTGTTGTTTGAATATCTCAACAGTGATTACACCTCCTTTCTCAAAAAAAAAAAAAAAAAAAACTGGAAAAGGAGGAGGAGGAGGCAGAAGGAAGGAAGGAAGAAAAAAAAAAAAAAGAAGCATAATCCCATAATCCTACTGAGTTAGGCTCCCATATCCTCAGAGCCCGGAAGGACTTTCACGAACTTCTAATTCAGAGATTACCAAACCGCACCACACGTTAGAATCCCCTGATAAGCTTTTTTGAAATGTAGCTCCTGGTAGACAAACAAGCAGTTTCTTTTGGCCTGCCCCCACCTTTGACCTACTGAATCAAAATATCTGGGACGAAACTTGGGAATCTGCACATTGACAAGCCCACACAAGTAACTGTATTCTAAAACCAGCCTCTGGCAACCTCTCACCTGCTTTCTGTCTGTATGGATCTGCCTCTTCTAGAATTTTCATATAAATGGAATCACCCACCGTCGGTGGCCTTCTGTGTCTGGCTTCTTTCACTTAGCACAGTGTTTCCAATGTCCATCCATATTGTAGCACAGATCAGTACTTCATCCCTTTTTGCGGCTGAATAATACTCCACTGGAAGGATAGGTGACATTTTTTTTTATCCATTTATCCTCTCATGGGTATCTGGTTTGCTTCCACCTTCCGGCTATTTCAATGAACACTGTTGAACAAGTTTTCCTTTGAACACCTGTCTTCTATTCATTTGGTTACACAGCTGAGAGTGGATTCACTGAGCCACATGGTAATCCCACGCTTAACTTTTTGAGCCACCACCACACTTTTTACTACATTAAGTGGCTACTAGAAAATTTGCAATTATATGCGTGGCTTGCATTATGTTCTATTGGAGAGCGCTGCTCTGGATATTTCTTTCTGCCCCAAAATTTCACTGATGCTAACCTCTCATGTATACATACCACACCATCTTCCAAACAGGCATAGATTACAGGAAGCTGAAAATCATACCAAGAGTAAAAGAAAGCAAAGAGAATAATAAAAGAGGGTATCACGGGGGCGCCTGGGTGGCTCAGTCGGTTAAGCGGCCGACTTCAGCTCAGGTCATGATCTCGCGGTCCGTGAGTTCGAGCCCCGCGTTGGGCTCTGTGCTGACAGCTCAGAGCCTGGAGCCTGTTTCAAATTCTGTGTCTCCCTCTCTCTGACCCTCCCCCGTTCATGCTCTGTCTCTCTCTGTCTCAAAAATAAATAAACGTTAAAAAAAATTAAAAAAAAAAAAGAGGGTATCACGAAGATTCATCTTTTTTCAGAGAAACTGAATAACCATCGCTGACATTTGTTGAATGTGCCCTTTCTGTGTCGGTTCTGTGCCAAGTGCTTTCTTTATATATTCACTCGGCAATCCTGTGAGGTGGGTAATGTGATAACATGATTGTCCTCGTTCATTTTGCACAGAGCCCATGAGCAGCAGCGGAGTCCAGATTTGAACCCAGGCCTCACTGCAAAATCCAAGCTCGTAGCTTCCTGGTAGCCGAGGCAAAAATGAAACATCGGCTCTAGAAAGCACCTTTTCACAGGGGCCAGTAACAGAGGTGATGCCAGTAAAGTTACTTCCCTGCCCATTCTCAGAATGGTTCATGGCCAGAGGGAAACTTTCTCCTGACCTTGAGCTCCACAAAGAACTTGCTCTGTGACTCTGTCCAAGAAATACTGATACAACGTGATCATGTCCCCAAGATAAGTGGTACCCAAACTGCAGGGTCATTCCACATGGTATGAAAAGGGAGGGCTTAATGTTATGTCTTAATTGATTAACTGCAATCCAGTACGGATCTGGATTATAGACCCTGCTATGTAACGTTTTTCTCAAAGCGACAGGAAACAGTTGGGAGGAACTCAGGCAATACTGAACTTTTTCCCTTCACTAGGCTCCTAGAATTTCGGAGCATATTTCTCTTGCCTGGGAATGGCCTATGACTTAGACCTCTGCTGCCCTCTGGTGTCTCTGAGAATAAAGGCACCCAGCCAAGAATTCTTTCCACTCAAAACTGCCCAACCATTGTTGTTCTCACAGGCCCGCAAAGCAGCGGAGCCCAGGGTCTGAGGAGAGGAGCATCTGAGCTCCACCCCCCCAACTCCAAACAGGCCTTGAACCCTCTCTGAACACACACACCCCATCTTCAGGGTCTGGGCTCTGCCCCAGCCCTCACAAACTGCATTTCATTTCCCTCCCCTGGGTGCACTGGTGTCCTGATTCAGGCTGGTGCTGGGACCCAGATTGTTGTTGGAAGACAACAATTCAAGAGTTGCTATCAGAGGATGGCAGAGTGACCAGAATATGAATGAGAAAGCATGAAAGGGAGAGTATGAATAGGTCACAGATACCCAGGGCCAAGCTCTTCCCTCCTGGGACCTGCTCAGCTGGGCAGAATCTCAGGCCTGGAAGGGACTGTAAATCTCATGGAACCCGATGTCTGTCTCTGTCCCCTTCTCTTTCTCTCCCTGCCTCCCTGTCCCTCTCTCCCTCCCTCTCCCTCTCTCCCTCCCTGTCCTCTCTCTCTCTCTCTCTCTCTCTCTC
>NW_026057578.1:14804245-14854071 GCF_023721935.1 Panthera uncia | reverse complement strand
TTTCTCCCTGTCTCTCCCTCCCTGCATCTCTCTCCCTCTCGGACCTAGAGGGAGAAGCACCCTGCCCCAGCTCATGCGGCCAGTCTGGATTGGAACTCAGAGTTACCCCTACCTGTCTCTCTTTTCCTTACTTCCCAAACCATCACAGTTGATCCCAAACCACTTGCCTACCACCATTTTATAGTGAGAGAAGGTAGAATACCAAAATTATTGCACTCCTACAGACCAAGGTTCAAACTAGCCCTGCCACTCACTCTGAGGCCTTGGGCAAGTTATTTAAACTTTCCCAGTTTTCTCAGGACTTTCCCAGGCCTACTGTGAGGATTAAATACGAGTGTGCACGTCAAGCCCAGCACCTGGGATATAGTCAGTGCTCGGTAAGGATTAGCTGTTAATGCGGGGGGGGGGGGGGGGGGGGGGGGGGGTGTTCTTCATTCTTTTCCGATGCTTGTGAATCTATATGAAGCTGGCCTTCTAGGCACCAATCCCCTTGACAAGAGGCCTTCACTTGGGTAGGAAAAGGAAGGTAGCCCTCAAGAGCACCCCCTCGCAGGGGGCACAGGTTCAGCCGCCTGCCCCTCTCACCCCACATATCCCACTTACCAATGACATTATGCCTCCCAGAGAGTAAGATCCAGAAGAGCAGCAGGGAGAGGACGCAGGGCCCGTGGTGTCACTGAGGTGGCACATGGGTGTGCAGCCAGGGGTTTCCCCCACCTGATGGTCAAGGAAAGGGATGGAGAAGCTGGGAGCTGCAAGACCCACAGAGTGGTCAGAGAACAGGTCTCAGACGACTCACACTTGAGGACTGGCAAGTATCAGAACCCCAGAAATCCCTGCCCAATGCAAGGAAGTGTTGGAGGAGGTCACAGAGAGGACATGGTGGCCGCCAGTTGACCTGCAAGCTGACCCTGGGCAGTTGGAGTTTCCTCCCCCTCCCCCATCCTTGGAGCATAGGCTCCGCCCACCATTCCCACAGCGGGAGCCATTTTCACGGATGTAGCCTTGAGGGAGCAAAGTGTTGTTGAGACCCTCTGGCCGGTACCTGTGACCGAGCCTGGTTAAGGCCCCTCCGTAAACTGTTAAGGTTCTGGTGGGCAGGCGCTGAGATCCTCTGTCTTCCAGAGCCCAAGACCAGCATCGTGTGTAAATTCCCTTGCTTGCTACACCTGCCAGTGTGTAAATTCCCTTGCTTGTTACACCTGCCAGTGTGTAAATTCCCTTGCTTGTTACACCTGCCACCTGCGGAGATCAGAGTGGCCTCTTTTCTCTTTCCTCTGCCTTACCCTGCCCTCTGTGTCTGGGGGCCGGTTTCAGATTTCACCCCTCCCAAGGTGAACCACCTGGAAGCTGAGGATGGGGAGGGGCTTGTGTGTGGCCTTTCCATCTGGTCAGAAGCTAATTTCAGGGTGCAAGTTTGGGGCATCCATAGGAGCAGGGTCCACTGAGACCTGCTCCCCCAGGCCTGAGGTGGAAATGGCCTTAAACTCTGAGGAAGGAAAGGTTCTGATGGCTTTGGTTTAGGGTACAACAGTAGGAAAAGAGGCCTAGAAAGGCCTAGGGGGGCGGGGGAGGCGTAGAATCTGGCTTTTGACCTCCAACTCCAACACAACCCCAAGGCCAAATGCCCTTCAGACCTGTTGGGATGAGCACAGGGTGTTGTATGGAAACCAATTTGACAATAAATTATATTTAAATTTTTAAAAATGTTTAATTAAAAAAAAAAATTCAGGGGGCGCCTGGGTGGCTCAGTCGGTTGAGCGGCCGACTTCAGCTCAGGTCATGATCTTGCAGTCCGTGAGTTCAAGCCCCGTGTCGGGCTCTGTGCTGACAGCTCAGAGCCCGGAGCCTGTTTCAGATTCTGTGTCTCCCTCTTTCTGACCCTCCCCCGTTCATACTCTGTCTCTCTCTGTCTCAAAAATAAAGGTTAAAAAAAAAAAAAAAGACTGTAAAAAAAAAAAATTCAGCCCTTCAGTTCATACTTTCTCTTTCTCTCTCTCCCTCTCCCCCCCTCCCCCCTCATTTTCTCCCCCCCCCCCCCCCCCCCCCCAGCCCCATGTCATTGCTCCCAAGTGGACAAGGTGGGTAGCCCCAGATGAGGAGGGAAGACCTGGAAGGGACCTCTCTCCTGGTGCTCAGCCTGTGCTGTGCTGGGGCTCACACCTTCCTTTCCAGTCCCACCCCCATCCCGGCAGAAAAATCACCCTACTTTACAGTATTTTAAGGTTCTAGGACTGCTGTTTTTCATTGAAAGTTTCTCCACATTGATTTTTTTTCAAGTGTGCACGTGTTATTTTGATTTTTTTAATAAACAATAACACGACAAGCAAAACAATGGAAGAGGAACCTGCCAAAATGTCCAGCAGCCTGTCACACTGACACCTGTGGGTCCTCCTAGTTCCCTGCGCTGTGAGCCCGGAGCCCTGGGATGGCCATGGACAGGCTCACACCATCTATTCTTGTTCAGATCAGGCAACAACGGACACGTCTGCTCAGAGAGAAGAGTGCTTAGATCATAGCAGAAACCGGAATTTCATAGGCCAGTGTGAAAACAGAGGGAAGGGAGGAACAAAAAAGACAGCAGTGATGGGAACTTTCTTCTTAAGTTGTAACTTGCCTTTTTCCACTAGACTTGGGAATTACAAAAACATTTTTGCAATATTCAAGGTGAGCACTAATACTCTTTTTTTCTTGTTATAAAAGCCCTGTCTACGTTAGCAATTTCTAAATTTTTGAATGCATGTGTCCTTTGACCCAATATGACATGTGTGGTTCATTACCCACCTAACCCCAAAGTCATTCTCTCCTTCTTCCTTGCTAATAGAATCTCAGCTTTTATATACAGATGGGGCCATCCCTCAGCCTCAAGGATGAAGTATGTTTAATCAGTCACATTTTCCCATTCCCGTTTGCTTTTCTGGCCTCCCTTGTGGCAACAGTTCTGACCAATGAGAGGACAAGGGAAATCTGGGGAGGGGATGGCTTCTGGGGAAGATGGTCTCCATCATTAAAAGGAGAGCACCATCTGAGGTGAAGGTCTTTTCACCACTACATCTTCCTGCTGTGATGTCTGGAGCTACGGCAGCCATCCCACACCTGTGAGGTGACCCTCTCGAGGACAAAAGCCAGCATGCTGAGGTTGGTGGGGAAGGAAGGAATGAGTCTACACATTGGTGTTGAGGGTAAGCTGCCGAACCAGCCTCACTGCCTCTCTCCAGACTCTGATGTGAGAAAATTAAATGTCTTTATTGGCTAATTAGTTGGGTTTTCTATTACTTGCAGCTCAAAAAATTCTTCCATTCATTCAATGAACATTGAGGGGCTTTTTGTGTGTGTGTGTCTTTTTTGTCAGACTCTATTTGAGAACCTAGAATTCTACTATTGAGAATTGTCCCCAGATTTACCTGCAAAAGTAGGCCAACATTAAACGTACACAGATTAAGGTCCAACAAGAGATGACTAGCTAAATTAGCTATTTTCATGGAGTCCCATTACAAGAGTGTATGTGAGGACATAAATTTCTCAAAGATATAGAATGTGATCCATTTTATATACCTAACAAATATAATTTTTTTTTATTTTTTTAATGTTTATTTTTGAGAGAGTGAGAATCCATAGGAGGCTCCAGGCTCTGAGCCCAACACAGAGCCCGACACAGGACTCAAACTCAGGAATATCGAGATCATGACGTGAGCCAAAGTCCAAAGCTTAACCGACTGAGACACCCAGATGCCCTCTAACAAATATAATTTTTAAAAACTGATCTTGATTCCAAGAACCTAAAGATAATTCCTCCCTACAGCAAAGTGACCTGGAGGGGACTTACTGCCTGTCGTGGAGCCATGGGCCAGCCCCTAAGGAAGGAGGTCCAAGGTAGGAACATCCAAACGACTGCAGTAAACCAGTTCCAAGCCCAACTCACATTCTGATAAAAGAAAGGTCAGCAGGCCCAAGAAGAGGCCTGAGGGTCCCACTCCTGAGGCTTGAGAGAGACTTCTGGGGCAAGTCAGTTGAGCTCCCACCCTCTTCTGCCCTCGCCACCTGAGCAGCAACATTTCAGTGTTCTCAGAAAGGATGGATTGCCTAAGGTGCCATAATCCTGCAGCCATGCTCAGACCCCCTAGCTCTCTCTCCTCATCCTAGCCCTCAAACAGCACAGACAAGATGGTCAGCATGAGCCTTTACTGGGGACAAGAAGCACCGAACACCATTGCCCAAATCCACGGCTATATTCCCACGCTCAGGGCAGCATCAGGAACAGAAGCAGAGCGGGAGGGCAATGAGAGCTCCCCGGAGGGTCACAGCCCCAGGATATCTCCCTCTCCTGGCAGCCAGAACAAGCCCCCTGTAGCAGCTCAGGACAGCTAGGACACCCGGGTCTCTGCAAAAAGAAGAAACATCAGGTCATAACTGTGCCCTCCTGGCTCCAGCTCCCCTCTACCCTAGAGAGGTTTCCCTTCTACACCCTAGAGAAGCATGGCATACGTTGCTCCCCAAAGCCTCGAATTGGTGCCCTGCTTCCCAGATAATCCAGTCCAAACTGGTGGTGAAGACTCTACTCCTTCAGATACCAACCTCATATCTCCTGGCATGAAAGCAGCCCAGCTGTTCCTTCACCCATACTTGCCCCACCCCCACCCAGTTCCCCAAACATGTCACACATATTCCACCCTCTGTGCCTGCTAACCACCAGACTCGCTGTCCAGCGTGTATTCTGTGCTATTCTCCCTCTGTCACAGCCCACCTAGCCTTTAGGACCCAGATCAGATCCCACTTCTGGCAGAAAGACCTTCCTAAGGAGCCACTCCCACACAGAGAGCCTAGAAGCCCCAGCTCGTCTATTCAAGGATTCTCATCTGTGACACATGACCTTTTTCTCCCAACTAGCCTCTGCAGGGCAAGAACTTTGTCTCGACCTTCTGAAGCCCCCTGCCCGGCACCTAAGCCAGTGCTCGGCACCTAGCAGTTAAGTTGGCTGTTTTCAGCGATGACAGGCTGTACTCACCTAATTCAGAATCAGACCTGAGGGTCCAGCTGGGGTTTGTGGCCAGTTCGGCTCGCAGAATTGGTGGGACACAGAAGCGGCCGCAGCCTGACTTGCAGCACTTTTCCCCGGCCTGGCAGTTCTCATCCGTCATGCAACTGACAATGCACAAGCCCACCAAAATATTTGGACAATCACCACTCCGCCCTGCGAGATAAACAGGCACAGGTAAAGAGACAGGACAGTCGACTCCATGGACTCCACATTCCGACTGGCACTGAGACTCAGAGGCTCCAGATGAATCCATCCCTGACTGTAACTAGATCTTAACCAAACATCTGGCTGAGAAACCAGGAAGCCACAGCCTCTGAGAATAGGTAGGTCCCCAAGAGAGCATCTGGACCAATAGTTTTCAATTGGCATCTCAGATTTCCCTATGGTGGTCCCTCAGGGCTTGACGGCTCTGTGGGCGGGGCTGATTGGGGTCTGTCAAGACCACCACTCTCTCCCCCACACCTGGGCCTTATAGTGTTACTTCTTCAGGGAGGCCTTGTCTGCCAGACAAGGTTTGGTGCCCTGCTTTGTGTGCCTTTCATCAGAATTTATTACGATGCCTGATCCGTCTACCTTCCCTGATAAACTCTAAGCTACGTAAGGAAGAGAATCTGTCTTCAGAACCTTGAACCCTGCCTGGGAATCCACGTGTTGTCTAAAAACAACATCTGAGCCAGTGATTCTGAAATGGAGTTCTACAGGGCCACGTGGGTGCTTCAGTCAGTTAAGCGTCTGACTCTTGATGTCAGCTCAGGTCATGATCTCGTGGTCGTGAGATCAAGCTCACTTCAGGCTCTGCACTGTCGGGGCAGAGCCTGCTTGGAATTCTCTCTCTCTCCCTCTCTCTCTGCTCTTCCCCAACTTGTGCACTCATGCACGCGCGCTCTCTCTCTCTCTCTCTCTCTCAAAATAAATAAACTTAAGGGGCGCCTGGGTGGCGCAGTCGGTTAAGCGTCCGACTTCAGCCAGGTCACCATCTCGCGGTCCGTGAGTTCGAGCCCCGCGTCAGGCTCTGGGCTGATGGCTCGGAGCCTGGAGCCTGTTTCCGATTCTGTGTCTCCCTCTCTCTCTGCCCCTCCCCCGTTCATGCTCTGTCTCTCTCTGTCCCAAAAATAAATAAAAAACGTTGGAAAAAAAATTTTTTTTAAATAAATAAATAAATAAATAAACTTAAAGAAAAATTTTTTAATGGAGTTCTACAGTCTGGTACAAAAGGAGCATTCAAAAAGATGTATTTGTTTTTTAAAATATATTGAAGAAACAAAGAAATCAGAGCAGCAATGCTTTTCTCTGTTGCATACATGCTGCTAAGAAATCAGTCAGAAAATCCTGATCTTGGGCAACTCCCTCACTTTACAAACGAAGAAACTGGCTCAATGAAAGGAGTTTGCTTCCCTGAGGTCACAGAGCCAGTCGGCAGCAGAATGAAGCCCAGAAGCCACACTGCCCATCTTCCGGCCTCAGGACCCTTCCTACTAACCCACACTGCCTTCCCCCAGTTCTTTCAATGCCAACATGGGCCCCTGGGCCCTAGAAAGAGGGGTTGCTTTGGACTGGGGGGCTAGGAGGACAGGAAGCATGAGAACTCTCACCACCCCCCCCCCCCTCCAGAAAGGGAAAGACAGGAAGGCCAGAGATGGCTCCCTCCCCATCCCACTCTGGAACTCAGGACTTGTTCCCCAAGGAGCCAACATACCTCCCTTAATGTCTCCACGGCAGGAGTGGCCACAGCCGGTGCTACAGCATTTAAGCCCCTGGGGGCAGGACACGTCCCCATCACACAGCTCCTTACACGGAAGGGGGTCAGC
This sequence comes from Panthera uncia, assembly GCF_023721935.1. Lineage (NCBI taxonomy): Eukaryota > Metazoa > Chordata > Mammalia > Carnivora > Felidae > Panthera > Panthera uncia. Next base: position 14,847,225 of record NW_026057578.1, on the reverse strand, counting down.
CGGACATTCACCTCCAGGCTCTGCCATAGAATCATAGCACTGGGGCTCAGAGGTGTTCAAGACCAGTGTTTCTGGTTATTTTCACTGTGACTCTTGAGTGCAAAATACATCTTTCATTGTGTATGTTAATCCGTATGCATGCCTCAAACGTATATATTTATGTACACACATGTATATACCCTATAGTCTATTTCTTGTTTTTTTTTAATGCTGGCCGTCAACTACTAAACTGATCTCAAGATTCGCCGTCTGGGAAACACTGCTGAGGTCTAACCCACTGTGGCAAACGTACCTATTGCCAGCCCCACAGTCACTCTCCGTCCCTCCTTCCTGTGGTAGGTGGTGGCCCCCAGTGAGCCACACCTCCCATACTGTCTCTGGGCTGGGCTGTAAGGGACTTGCTTTGACCAACAGGACACCAGCAAGTGTGATGCAGGCAGAGGCATGGTAAGCACTTGCATACTGGGGCTCATCCTCTTAAAACAATCCCCCCCACCACCGCCTCCTTGGAAACCAGCCGCTATGCTGTGAAGCAGCTTGGGCTCCACTGCAGAATGATGAGATGCCCCGAAGAGAGGCATGAAGAGAGGCATCCTGAACATCCCAGCCACCGTCAAGTTCCCCGCTGAGCTCCCAGCTGCAGGCAGCTTCATGAGTGACATGGCTGCACCATGTAGGTTATGAGAACTAAGCTCAGCCAACCCACACGGCTGTGAGAAAGAGTCAATTGCTGGGATTTGAAGCCACTAAGTTCAGGAAGTGTTTGTTATGCAGCCATGGACAACAGAAACACTTGCTAATAAAGCCACAGGTTCGTGCAGAGTCAATGAGCCCAGCCAGCTACAGTGAGTTGCTTCCCCATATTACCTGGTAACTAGAGGGACCAGAAATGAAGACATAAGCTGGGAAAATTCTGCATTCCCGACCCAGGTAATGCTCCTTTTAAACTGCCCCCTGGCTTCTCTTTCTTCCAGTGCAAAGACAGACATAACACAGGGAGGAAGAGCCGTCTTTTCTCAACCGTAAGGCAACTAATGAGGACAAAGACAAGGAAGGCAAAGGAGAAAGAAAAAAATAACCTCATCCTTGTTAGCATCATGGAGCCACCACACCAGTCCTGGTACCTACTTCAGGACCTTTCGCTATATGAGAAAAATGTCATACCGACTCCGTTAATTTTCTGTTGCACACAGCCAAACATCCCTGATGCGCCCCTTCACCACCCCTAGGAAGATAATGACACTCAGAGAAGTGAAGGGGTTTGCCCAGAACTACAGAGTGAGTCAGCGGCAAAGCAGGACACAACTCAGCCTCTTGGTTTGCAAGGAAGCACTCTTTCTACTACACCATCCTTAAAACACGCAGGCACCAGGCCAGGTCCTCTGGAGCAGGCACTCCCTAAGAAGTCACACCCAAAACAAACTGATTCACCATGATTCATTCATCCCAGTGTTTGTTTCAAGTTTTTGAAATGGAGAAAAGAAGTGGCAGGCAATTAAAAGCATTGTAGAAAACCAAAGCAGGACCGGCCCAGGACCTTTGAGTAAGAACATGTGAGTACAAATGCATATGGCTGCCGGGAAGTCTTCCATGATGGAAAAAGCAAGTGCTGGACTCCAAGAACACGTGCAGCTGAACAATCAAGGTCTAATAACCCTGCATCCCAGGATTTTCCTGAACAGCCCCCCTTTCAAAGATTCTAGGCCAATGGCACATCACATCAAACCTGATTTTTAAAAAATTTTATTCATTTTTGAGACAGAGAGAGAGAGAGAGAGAGAGAGAGAGAGAGAGAGTGTGCACAAGCGGGGAGGGGACAGAGAGAGAGGGAGACACAGACTCCAAAGCAGGCTCCAGTTTCCGAGCTGTCAGCACAGAGCCTGATGTGGGGACTCGAACCCACAAACTGTGAGATCATGACCTGAGCCGAAGTCAGACACTTAACCAACTGAGCCATCCAGGCGCCCTTCAAACCTGATTTTTTATCCAGAAAATATGGCCACTGTAACTGCCGATGTACCCCTCCACACCTCCCCTCCTGTTTGACAAACACTAAAAATCTATTTAACAAAGAACAAAGCCTTTCATCCACAGTTAAGAAGGCTGGGCATAAAAACAATCTTCCTGGTGAGAAAAACCTAGCAACATAACTCCTCACGGAATTATACTGAGCAGCACCCTTCCCAGATTTCACCACTTGGCTGAGCTTGGCCCCAAAGTGACCAATGCCAGGAGCACTCTGCACTTTCTGCCCTCATCCCCGGGACCAGGCATTGAGACCAAACCTCTACTCTCTTCCACGACAGGCTTCCTTGAGGTCCCTGGGGTTTTGTCAAATACCAGAAGCATTGAATGGACTCTTGGGGAACAGGCTAAAGCCCTGAGGGTCAGAACATATGCCCTTTGACCAGGGCCCAGCATGGGCCCCCATGTCTGATGCCTAAATCCCTACCAATAATTCCCTACTCTCAGCTCAAACACTGGAAAGGGGTGTCACGACCTCCAAGCTGGACTATCCCATCCTTGTACTTTATACTCAACTGAAATCTGGCTTTCTAGAAGTTCTATCCATTGGCCCTTGTCCTATCCCCAGAGACCTGAGGAAAACATGGCTTGTGCCATCCCCTTAGATAGGATCCTCTGCCCTTCACCATCTCAGCTTTCCCAGACTAGGTAAGCTCAGTTCCTCATACCGCATGGTTTCTAGGCACCTCACAGTTATCTTACCAGGAACCAGGATGAGAAATAGGGAAGAGAGTCAGGATGGGAATGGTCATCCCCACCCTGCAAATATGTCTCTATCCCAAGACCCCAAGCTATCACCAAAAAAAAGTGGAATAAAAATATGAAACCCAGGAAATACTCGGACATAGGCTTTACTGCTGCCCCAGCTCCAACCTTCCACTATATCCGAGGGAAGGACTCCAGGTGCTGGCAGAAAAGTAAAACCTCAAAACTTCTTAAGCCAAGACAGGCCCTCAGAGCTATCAAACCTACTTCTCTTGCAAACAGACAGACAGACATCCAGGAAGAGGGGGCAGGATTGGCCTGAGGTCAATGGTGGCAGAATTGGGTCCCAAATTCCCAGCCCTGACACTAGATCCGGTGCCCTTTAAACCACATCACTATGACTCCCTACATTCCACGAGGGTTACCCAAAAATGAATCAATAAGAGCTAGGACTTGCTTAGCTCAATTCTGACAAAAGAGAAGACCTAGTGGTAGAGAGTTTTAGGGATTAGGAAAATGTATCAATAAACCAGTGTGTTGGGAGTCTCAAAGACAACTCCTAGGCTGGGTGATTTGCTAGGATTCACAAGACTCAGAGTACAGTTGGACTCATGGCCATGATTTATTACAGCAGAAGGATACAAAGCAAAATCATCTAAGGGAAAAGGTGCATGAGGCAAAGCCCAGAAGAAACCAGGCACCAAGAGTCTTCTTCCGGTGGAATCACATGACACATGAAAACACATGTGAAGTGTTGTCTCCCAGGAATGCTCACGAGAGACTCAGGGTTTTTACGGGGCACTCTCTGCCTAGCAGATATGACTCTTACCAGTTACGGTGGTAGGAACACTCTCAAAAATCTAACTTCCCAGAAGCCAGCCAGGGCCAATGTTACAGGCAGGCCTCTCTAAGAACATCAATCTCAGGCCTGCTACATTAACTCTTTTCTCAACAACCAGCAGTGAGGTTTCAGGAAAAGGTCATCCAAGCACACAGGGAGCCCATGCCACCCATCTGTCCAAAGGATATACTACACATGTTGTAATAAGCAAAACAGTGGTCACAGGTGATGGAGAGTGATCACGTTTCATGGTGTGAGAGAGGGGACCGTGAGGGATCCAAAGGAGACAACTCTTAGACCATAATCTGAATCTTTACTCCAATACCTCTTCCTCCCCAAGTGCTCCCGTCACTCAACTTATTCCAGCCACACACCTAAGCACTGTTCTTGACACTTCCTCTCCCTCAGCACCCACATCCACTTACTTCTTCACCTGTCAACTCGACCTTGAAAAGTACTCCAAGCCTGCCAGTTTCCCACGTCCACACCGTCACCACCCTGGTCTAAACCGTGCTCACCTCCCCCCCAGCCTGCCACAACGGCCTCTTAACTGGCCTGCCATCTGCTACATTTGCCCCCATCCATCCATTCTTCACACACCAGCAGGGTGGTGATTTTAAAATGAAAACCGGGGACATCTGAGTGGCTCAGTTGGTTGAGCATCCGACTCAATTTTAGCTCAAGTCATGATCCCAGGGTCGTAGGATGGAGTTCCCCATCAGGCTGTGCTCTGAGCATGGAACCTGCTTAGGATTCTTTCTCTCTCTCTCTCCCTCCCTCCCTCCCTCCCTCCCTCTGCCCCTCCCCTGCCCATGTGCATGCTTTGTCTAAAAAATAAAATAATTTTTTTTAATGAAAACTGGACCAGGACTCTCCTTCCACACTTCCGCACTTCCAGTGAGCAAATAAGTGAGTGAGCAAACAGGCCAGACTTCAGACAGGTGGAAAGCTGAACAGGGAGGCACTGGTATCACAGTCTGAGCTGTTAAGCATTATTTGGTAGGTTTTGTTCCGGCTTTTTAAATACATTTCTTCCAAACTGTATGATACAGACTGAATGTTCGTATTCCCCTAAAATTTGTATCTTGAAATCTAACCCGCAATGTGATGGTTTTAGGAGATGGGGCCTTCGGGAGGTGATGAGGTCAGGAGAGGGGAGCCCCCATGAATGGGATGATGCCCGTATTGCCCTTCCGCCATGTGAGGTCACGGTGAAAACACAGCAGTGTGTGAACCGGGAAGCTGGCCCACACCAGACACTGACTATGCTGGCACCTTAATCTTGGACTTCTCAGCCCCCAGAATCATAAGAAATTAATTGCTGTTATTTATAAGCTACTCAGCCCGTGACACTCTGTTAGCGCAGCCCAAAGGACTAAGACACTACATTATCACACTTTGAGGTAAACTTCCTCATCTCCACTTTTACAGATGACAAAGGTGAGGTTCAGAGAGATGAAAGGACTTGCCCGAGGCCACACAGCAAGCAGAGAAGCCAAGACTCAGATGCAGGTGCTAGAGGAGAACTGCCTGAGGGGAGCAGGTCCCAGAGTCTGCCCTGAGCCCTCTGGAGGCTTGACTGTCCCTCCACTGTACCAAACAGACCAGCACTGACGATGGTAAACCTCTGGCAATGTCAGAACTGAGGGAAAGCAGGAACCTCCCAGAGCCCAAGACAGACGGCTTCCTGTGACCTTGAGTATAGCAACCAGTCCCATTGGGTGAGTGGGCCAGTGCAGGACTGAAGCTATAGAAAAGTCATTAACTATGGACACAGCAGCCAGGATCGCTTCCGGCCAGTCTAGGAACCCCACTCGGCCAATGCACTCTGGGAGATCTTCAGGGGGATCACTACTGCAGCCTGCCTGGCTCGAAGGGAAGAGGAATCCCCATCAGGGCTGGCCAGGCCCCAGAGCAGCTCACAAAGTGTCTTGCCTGGGTGCCAGCCTCACCCTCGGCCCCCGTAATTCAGCCATCAGCTTCACACACTGGGAAGATTGTGCTGGGCCCTACCGGCTGGCAGGGAGTGACCCGCCTAACACAGACTCCCAGGCTCTGTTTCCAGAGCTGGGCCTCAAGAGTCCTGGCAAGGAGTACAACCTTCTATTCTCTTTTATGGGCAGGGCGCCCAAAAGATCTGCCTAAGCCAGACACAGCCCCACTGGGTTACAGGGAAGGGGCCCACCGCCTGGGGAGGTTTGGCCAGAAGGAAAGAGATTATCACATGTTGTGGAGTTTCAGGGTCTCAGAGAGGGAGTGATCAGGGGAGGAGAAAGCAATCCCGATTCGCGACAAAAGGAGTTGGTTAGAAACTGTACTCCTGATGAAGCCCACCTTAATAGGCGAGAGGAAGGAAGCTAATGTGTAATGTATACTAAACACCTTACATACTTTGAATCATTGCAACAACCTCCGAGGCTTATTCTTTCCATTTTATAGAAAAGGGAACTGAGGCTCGGGGAAGCAGAAGATACTTGACCAGGGACACGCTGGCCAGTAACTGGTGAGCCTTCAGGTTTGAACCCGGCTCTCTGACAACCAAAACCTACTCTTTTCTACTGTAATATTCTGCCACATGCACTCAGAGGCGAGAAAGGTTCCAGTTTCTTCAGAAAACATAATGGGAGGAATGATGTAAGACCCCATTTAAGACAACAAAGAAGATAATAAAGTATCTTGGGCATTACCCTATCAAACAGTATTTTAAAACTATAAAATACCCTGAAACACACCAAATACACTTGGACAGTGGGAAGACAAAGATTCAACATAAAAATATCAGCTGTCCCTAAATTAATGTATACATCTAACACCTCTCCAATAAAAATAGCCTCTGTATTGGAGGGGGGGAGTGATAGACAGTATGATAATAAAATATATTTGGAAGCACAAACAAGCAAAATTAATCATAAAAATCTGGAAACAAGAGAGAAATGAGAAGGGGCTAGACACAGGAGACAGACACATCGTCAATTCCTAATACCTTTGGCGGGAGCGGAGGGCAGGGGAGGGCCTCTCAGGGAACAAAGGAGGAGGCAAGCAATCGAGCAGAAAGTTCTGTCACTTCCACCTCCTGACCGCCAAATTCTCTCCACTGTGTCACCTTTCCTGCGTCCCCACTGCCAACCCCCTGGTCTGACTGGACTCCATCCTCAGCAAGAAGCATCCGGTCCCTCCCTGTCTCTACTCCAACCGTACCAGCTTTCTTTCGATTTCTCTAATGTGGCAAACTCCTGGGATGCTCATCACACCCCTCGCCTGGCTAACCTCAACTCCAGGTGAAATGTCACTGCCCCAGACAGGCCTTCCTTGACCACCCAGTCCAAAGCCAGCACCCCCTCTTTCTATCTCTCAGCACCCATTAGTTTTCCTCCATATCCTTCTCACAGTTGGAAAGTGTATGTTCACCTGCTCATTTGGGAAACCTCTTTCTCCCGCACCAGACCATGAGCTCCATGAAGGCCGAGATGGGAGCCCCCTTGTTAACCACAATATACCCGGATCCCATGCTAGATCTAGGAAACAATAAACATTCAACAAATAATTGGTGAAGACATAATGTGTAAATGGAGAATTTGGGGCATGAGAATCCTGCAAAAGGTAGGAGAAATCTCTTTCAAACACCTCTCTACCAGAACCAGAATAAAACAGGGCACATTTCCAGTAGGAGATGGCCTACCTAGGTGCGGACAGAGGGGACATAAGGCCTCAGAAGCAAGTGAGCAGGGAAACGCTTGCTGCCTTGCATAGGTACCAAGATTCTATCTTGCTGTCTCCCTGCAGATTCTCGAGCTAAGAATTAATAGAGAAGACTGCAACTGACAAGGGGCATTGAGAATTAGCCAACAGCTTTCAAATCTGCCTGCCAATAAGGTCACGCCAAGATTTCCATTCTGGCAGCCTCCTCTGCCTGCCTGGACCACATACCACAGATCATCACGGCTGGTAAGCCTTCGTCTATCTTTTTTTAGAAAGGTTCTCAGAACATGGCAGGCACTTAATTATTGTTTTTCAAAGTAAAGTGAAACCAGCAATAAGATGGTATGGGCTTATTTGAGAAAGAAACAAGCAGGCCCCCAAAGAGCCCATGGGGCCCGAGGTAGTGCTTCTTACCCAGCTTTGGTTGAGACACTGGGACCACACAGCTCTTGTTGCAGCCAAATGCGCAGCATTTCTTTCTACCCGGACAAGTCTCATCAGTGACGCACCTTTGGAAACAGGATTGTTTCCGAACAGCCCTGGGACAATCTCCTTTCCTCCCTGTAGCAAAAAAGGGAGACAGCCACACACTCAAAAAAGAGAGAGAGAGAGAGAGAGATAATGGTGCCCGGTGGCACCCACGGGTGTAGCAAAAGGGAAAATCAAAGCAAGGAATCCCTGAGCTTCTTTAGGACTCTCAGCTCTGGTGCTAGAGCAGAGACAGTGATAACAGCTCACATTTACTATAAGGTTTACTGAGTTTACCTGTGCCAGGAACCTCTCATTTGATCCTCACAACAATTATCCCCATTTTACACATGAGAAAATTGAGGCTTAAAAGCTTAACACTTACAAAGAGCTGTTTAAAGCTTACCTAAGGCAATCACTTCTCGGCCTTTTGGCTAAGATCAAGTGTAAAGCTTACCTGAGGCACGGAAAGCCTGCTTGGCTCTGGGGTCTACTCTTTTGATCAGTACCTTTTTTTTTTTTTAATGTTCATTTTATTTTTTAAGAGAGAGAGAGGGAGACAGAATGTGAGCAGGGGAGGTGCAGAGAGAGAGAGGGAGGGGCGCCTGGGTGGCTCAGTCGGTTAGGCGGCCGACTTCGGCTCAGGTCACGATCTCGCGGTCCGTGAGTTCGAGCCCCGTGTCGGGCTCTGTGCTGACGGTCAGAGCCTGGAGCCTGTTTCAGATTCTGTGTCTCCCTCTCTCTGACCCTCCCCCGTTCATGCTCTGTCTCTCTCTGTCTCAAAAATAAATAAACGTTAAAAAAAATTAAAAAAAAAAAAAAGAGAGAGAGAGAGGGAGGGAGAGGGAGACACAGAATCTGAAGCGGGCTCCAGGCTCCGAGCTGTCAGCACAGAGCCTGACATGGGGCTCGAACCCACGGACTGCGAGATCATGGCCTGAGCCAAAGTCAGACACTCAACCAACTGAACTACCCAGGTGCCCCTTTTGATCATCTACCTTTAACAGGCTTCCCTGCACAACTTTGCCCTCCAGTCTTCACAGGAACCCCAAGTTCAAATAAAAGACAGAGGGGCACCTGGGTGGCTCAGTCAGCTAAGCATCTGACTCTTGATTTTGGCTCAGGTTATGATCTCACAGTTTGTGGGTTCGAGCCCCGCGTTGGGCTCTGCACTGACTGCACAGAGCCTGCTTAGGATTCTCTCTCTCTGTCCTTCCTGCACTCATTCTCTCTCTCTCTCTCTCTCTCAATAAATTAATAAACATTAAAATAATAACAATAGGGGTGCCTGGGTGGCTCAGTCAGTTAAGTGCCTGACTTTGGCTCAGGGCATGATCTCACGGTTCGTGGGTTCAAACCCCATATTGGGCTCTGTGCTGACAGCTCAGAGTCTGGAGCCTGCTTCAGTTTCTGTGTCTCTCTCTCTGCCCCTCCCCTGCTCATGCTCTGCGTCTCTCTTTCTCAAAAATAAATAAACATTAAAAAAGTAAAAATAAATAAATAAAATAACAATAAAAGACAGAGATCATCTGTTATGTGTTCTTTCCTGATGAAAGACAAAGAACTGGGAACTGAGTGATTAGAGGCCCCAAAAGGGGGAGGAGGGTCTGCAAGCAAGCTAGATCTCAAGAACCAATCCAGGGGCACCTGAGTGGCTCAGTTGGTTGAGCGTCTGACTTTCGCTCAGGTCATGATCTCGCAGTTCGTGGGGTCAAGCCCCATATCTGGCGTTGCTCTGCCTGCTTCAGAGTGTCTCCCTCTCTCTTTGCCCCTCCCCAGCTTGCACACACGTACGCTCTCTCTCTCAAAAATAAACATTAAAGTTCTGACTCATTTGGAGAACTGGACGCTTGGGTCTGAGAAGGGGCCAACAGGAGGGCCTTTAAATCTGCTTGTGCTTCTCAATGGCTGTCTTTTTACTTTTCTAGCATGATTATTCTAGAAGCCTACTTGGGACAGTGCCCTTTCACAGATCAGTGTCTAATCTGGTGACTGAAGGGCTGAAGTTGGGAACTTAGCCTCTTGGAGAAGTGCTGTTGAGACTTCCGGGTCGCCTAGATAGTGGCTCCTGCCATTTGAATCTTTGGGCTGCAATGAGGAGTGAAGAGCCATGTCCTTTCTCCCTGGCTCCTATGGATTTTGCTAACGAGAGGATGTGTCTTATTTGGTGTTGAGCAAATCCTAGGAACTTCATCTAGCTGTCTTGCATTAACCTGTGAGCAGCTTTGAACTTGAGAAAAAAAACTGCATAGAAATTTTGAGATATTTAAATATCATTCAGACCACTTTGCTTCATTGTAATCAAATACTTGGTCTTGTCAAAAGGATTCTAATAAAATGCTTTAGAGCAAAAAACAAATAAATAAAATAAAATAAACATTAAAAAAAAGAGAGAGAGCAATCTAGGAGGTGGGAAGCTCTCCAGGTCTTTCTAGCCCAGAGGCAAGGTCAGAAAGCACACCTGGATTTTGCCCGTCCAGCCAACATACCCTTCAGAATGCCTCCTCGGCAGACCCGACCACAGCCGTTGCTGCAGCACTTCTGCCCAGCCGGACATGATTCGTCCCCCCAGCACAGCTCTTTGCATAGGTTCTTATTAGGAGGGCATTCTCCTTCTTTCACTGCAAAAGATAGCACGCGAGATTAGGGTAACTGGCTGAGCCTCAAGAAACAGGGAATGAAAGCCAAGTGCACTTCAAGGATTTTTCAGGCTCTGCAAACATTCCTATCCAATATCTCTGCAACCACTTTCTCCTCCCCCCACACAACCAGTGAGACACGCCCACCACTACTAAACAACCAGCCACTTTGTGGATAAAGAGAGGGAAAGGTTGGGGTGATCTTGTTCCCATTTAAGGAGCCCTAGGGAAAACCTAGAACCTCTAGTAAGCCAGACTGGAAGTCCTACCTCCAAGCCAGGAAGACCTACCCTGGCTGTCCTGAGAATCTACACATCCAGTCCTGTCCTACAGGGATCACCATTTCCACAAATAAGGACTCTCACTTCAAAAAGAGGCAGGGGATAATTTCTCCTTAGTCACTTTCTATTACTGTCAGCCAAGGAATCCAAGTAATAGCTCACCATGCTCTCCAGAAGCCACCCAGGATATCAGGGACCCAAGAGCAAGAAGTGCCTTCAGGAGGAAAAGGCAGCTCAACATGACGATGATGCTGAGAAGTGAGATGAGCACTTAGTCCAGGCCGGAGGTGTACACCTTGCCCAGAGCATCAACCAAAGGAAGGGCAGGACTAGGAGACTGGCCCAAACCCAGCCCCAAAGTCTCCCCTTGTGCAATATCCCCCAGGATGTCTTCTCCTGACAAAAAGAAAAGTGACTGGTCGCTGGTGTGCGGGAAAATTCCTGGCACTCCCAAAAGGCACATGTGATGATGGTGATCAGACTCTGTAATGCAATACACACAACATCCCTGGACAATGATGAGGAACCTGTTCAGTAGCTGGGGAAATGTAGGGAGGGCCACTAGATAAAGGAGCCTCTGGAAGGACCCAGCCGCAGCCAAAGTGACAGAGGGAAGGACCAGAGACACGACTTAATAATAACCAAAGCTAATAAAATGTACTGTGGCTCCTGTTCATCTGACGCTGCTTATCCCAGTAAGGTTAAAGGGCAGAGGAAATTCAAGGCCCAAAATAAAAATCTCCTTAATAGAGCCAGAGTTTGGTGCCATATAGTTGCCTCATCGTTTTAAGGCTGATGTGGGAGCATGGAGATAATTAACATTTGTTGACGACCTAACATCTGCTTTGTGTGTATTATTCATTTTAATCCTCACAATAATCTTGCAGAGGTAAGAAAGGTGATTCAGAGGGGTTGAGAAAGAATGCCCAAGGTCATTAAGCTAGTAAGTAGTGGCTACCAGAATTTACTAATAGTAACAATAGAGGACATTGCCTGAGGGTTTACTTGCGCCACAGTTCTAAGTGCTCTACATGAATTAACTGCATGTAGTTAATCCTCACTGCAATCTTATAGGTTAGGTACTATTATCCCCACTCTACAGATGGAAAAACTGAGGCACAGAAAGAAACGTGGGTCAGTTAGTAGACCAAAGGTAGGCAGCCCAATTGCATAGTCAATGTTGTTAATCACCATATCATATTGAATTGGAACTCAGATCTTTCTACATGTAAAACTCGTGTACTTTTTACTCCCCCATATTGTGACCTGGTAAAAGGAACTTTCTCTACCACCCATAAATCGATCCAGTTCTCTTCACAGACCTCTTACCTCTAAGCCAGAGCTAAGAGGAGCTCCATAGCTGTTAACCCCTTGCATCCCCTGCCCATCCCAGAATCACCCCTCTGGGGATAGAAGCCCAGCTCCCTGGGGCTTGGGGAGTCCACGGCCCAAGACTCAACCTTCATTATGATGCCTTCAGATGCTAGAGGCAGCCCCTGGCGTCTAGGCCTGGAGGGCCCCGGTGGGTAAGCGTTTGGGACGGCATGGGCCAGAGCCCCTCTTGTTGGGTTATCGGGTCCCCGTAGTAGGCCCACTCCCTCCATTCCGGGGGGATGAGTACGAGGCATATTAAATTCTACGGCTTTCAAAGACTGGACGGTAGGCGCCGCTGTGCTCCCCTCCGCTCCCCAACCCCAGCCCAGGGAGCCTGCTGCCCTCCTCCTGCCCCACACTTCTCCACCGGCCTTGACCCAACGGGGAGCGTTCCGGGATCAAACACCCACAGCCCACACGGGAGGCGCGGCCCCGCCCCGGACGCAGCCCCGGCGACCGCGCACTCAGCGCCTGTAGGCGTCTCAGACCCTGGCGAGTCGCGGCCGTTTGGTTCCCATGGAAACGCCGCAGCTCCCCGCGGCGAGCTTCCGGGCCGGCGAACGGCGCGCTGCAATGACGTCACGAGGCCACTTTCCGGCCGGTGGTAGAGTCGGTCTGAAGTTGTGGGGGCCGGGGGAGCCATGGGGGCCACTGGCGACGCCGAGCAGCCGCGGGGACCCAGCGGGGCAGAGCGGGGCGGCCCCGACCTGGGCGACGCGGGCGCAGCGGGGCAGCTGGTTCTCACGGTGAGGGCGCCCCCGGGGAGGCCGGGGCTGGGCCTGGGCTCGGGCCGGCTGGGCCTCGGGCTCCCGGGACCCTGGCCCGCGGGTGAGAGAACGCGGCGGCTGGTGCTGCTGCCCAGGGAGTTGGCGTTTTCGCAGTCCAACGACCTGGATTCAAATTCTGGTGCCGCCTTCCTCGCTAGGTGACGTGAGCAAGTCCTGCCAACCCCTGAGCTCCAGTTTCCTCTTCTGTAAAATGGAGATGATTAGTGCCTGCCTCATAAAGTTGTGGGGATGGGGTGTAAGTACGAGGAAAGCGCCCAGCACACCACCTGCCCCAGAGTAGCCCCTCGGTAAACACTGGTTACCTTCCTCCTGCCGTTCCAGAAAAGGTGGGGTTGGGACCTTTGGAGGCAGGAAACTTTTCTTCAGTTCCTCCTCCCTCCCGGGCAGGGCCTTTCAACCGCTGCCCTCCCGCCAACCCCGTCCCAGAGAAGCGGGGATGTTTACGTTTAAGTTCATCTCCACCCTCCACCCCAGTGTCATGGACCTCAGTGACACCCGTTCCCTTGGTCCCCACAGAACCCTTGGAACATAATGATAAAGCACCGGCAGGTGCAGCGAAGGGGCCGCCGCTCACAGATGACGACAAGGTAAGGCTGGTCTTGCGTATTTACCTCCCAGGCATTGGCTTGGATGGCACCTTTGGGGTCCCCACTGCACCGAGCTGAGAAGAGATAATGAGCCATTGGAAAGAGCACTGGACTAAGAAAGAGGAGACTAAGATTCTGTAACTCTGTGTGACCTTGGTTGAATCATTGTCTCCTCTGAACTGATGTACCAAATGAGGGGTAGTCGTGGATTCAACCGTGCCTAAGATCCCTAACACTCACTGGCTCTGTGGTTGAGGGCTATAAAGAGATCCAGAGGGACGCCTGGGTGGCCCAGTCGGTTAAGCGTCCGACTTCGGCTCAGGTCATGATCTCATAGTTCATGGGTTCCAGCCCCTCATTGGGCTCTGTGCTGACAGCTCGGAGCGTAGAGCTTGCTTTGGATTCTGTGCCTCTCTCTCTGCCCGTCCCCTACTTACTCCCTCTCTCTCTCTCTCTCTCTCTCTCTCTCTCTCTCTCAAAAATAAATAAACATTAAAAAAATTTAATGAATATACTGCTAAAAAGAAAGAATAGCATGGAGGTTCAGAAAAAAGTGGGGCTAGTAGTATTTATCTCCGTGAAGGGAGAGAGTACAAGATAGGCCTATAGGATGTGGATTATATTTCTTGACTTGGGTAGTGATTAAATGGATGTTCACTAAAACTATTTGTTAAAGCATACAGATTTTGTATTTCATAAAACACTTTAAGAATAATGCTCATTTCGGGGCGCCTGGGTGGCTCAGTAGGTTGAGCGTCCGACTTGGGCTCAGGTCATGATCTTGCGGTCTGTGAGTTCAAGCCCTGCATCAGGCTCTGTGCTGACAGCTCAGAGCCTGGAGCCTGCTTCAGATTCTGTGTCTCCCTCTCTCTCTGCCCCTCCCCCGCTCGTGCTCTGTCTCTCTCTGTCAAAAATAAATAAAACATTTTAAAAAAAAGAAGAAGAATGCTCATTTCATGGGCAAAAGACATGAATGTCTTCTCCAAAGAAGACATCCAGATGGCCAATCGACACATGAAAAAATGCTCCACATCACTCATCATCAGGCAAATACAAATCAAAACCACAATGAGATACCACCTCACACTTGTCAGAATGGCTAACATTAACAACTCAGGCAACAACAGATGTTGGCAAGGATGCAGAGAAAGAGGATCTCTTTTGCACTACTGGTGGGAATGCAAACTGGTGCCGCCACTCTGGAAAACAGTATGGAGGTTCCTCAAAAAATTAAAAATAGAACTACCCCATGACCCAGCAATTGCACTACTAGGCATTTATCCAAGGGATACCGGTGTGCTGTTTCGAAAGGGCACATGCACCCCAATGTTTATAGCAGCACTATCAACAATAGCCAAAGTATGGAAAGAGCTCAAATATCCATCGATGGATAAATGGATAAAGAAGATGCGGTATATATATATATGCACACACATACACACACACACAATGGAGTATTACTCAGCAGTAAAAAAGAATGAAATCTTTTGCAACTACATGGATGGAACTAGAGGGTATTATGCTAAGTGAAATTAGAGAAAGAAATATCGTATGAGGAATTTAAGATACAAAACATGAAAATAAGGGAAGGGAAGCAAAAATAATATAAAAACAGGAAGGGGGACAAAACATAAGAGACTCTTATAGAGAGCAAACAGGGTTGCTGGAGGGGTTGTGGGAAGGGGGATGGGCTAAATGGGTAAGGGGCATTAAGGAACCTACTCCTGAAATCATTGTTGCACTATATGCTAACTAACTTGGGTGTAAATTAAAAAAATAATTTTTTTAGAAAAGTAATGCTCATTTCACAGGTTATTATGAAAATGGAATAAAGCCATACATCTATGTAGTGCATACTACATCTGGGCACATAGCTTGTTTTCAGTAGAAGCTATCTATTATTCTCATTAAAGGAGTTTGTGTCAGGGGCGCCTGGGTGGCTCAGTTGGTTGAGCGTTCAACTTCAGCTCAGGTCGTGATCTCATGGTTCGTGGGTTCGAGCCCCGCGTCAGGCTCTGTGCTGACAGCTCAGAGCCTGGAGCCTATTTCGGATTCTGTGTCTCCCTCTCTCTCTGCCCCTCCCCTGTTCATGCTCTGTCTCTGTCTCAAGAATAAATAAACATAGGGGCACCTGGGTGGCTCAGTCGGTTGAGCGTCCAACTTCAGCTCAGGTCATGATCTCATGGTTCGTGGGTTCGAGCCCCGCGTCAGGCTCTGCACTGACAGCTCAGAGCCTGGAGCCTGCTTCTGATTCTGTGTCTCCCTCTCTCTCTGCCCCTCCCTCACTCATGCTCTGTCTCAGAAATAAATAAACATTAAAAAAATTTTTTTTTTAATAAATAAAGGAGTTTGTGTCAATAATTGTCTGGGCAGACCAGGAAAGATATGTTTGGGACATGATCCCTAACTATGTCTCCCTCCTGAATGCAGTTTCACAGATCCTGCTATCTCCATGGACCTCCTCCGAGCTGTTCTCCAGCCTAGCATCAATGAGGAGATCCAGACTGTCTTCAACAAGTACATGAAGGTGAGAGGGACACAGCAGTAAAAAATTAAGAAGGACAAAGATTCACGGACAGGTCTTTCCTGCATCACAATCCCCCTGGCTCTCTCTAGTGCACAGATGTGTAAAGGTCTCCTATTCTGAATCCCTGAGAACTTTTCTCCCCTCTTTGGGGGGTAATTTGAATACCTCTTTGTCAAGTCATTATGAGCATAAAATGATTTAAGTGTAATGTGCTCAGCACTGTGCTTCGAACAAGTGTTTTTATTTGTTTAGTAGTATCACCATTATTATTACTTAAAATTCCTTTTGGGGCACCTGGGTGGTTCATTTGGTTAAGCATGCAACTCTTGGTTTTGGCTTAGGTCATGATCTCATGGTTCATGAGTTCAAGCCTCACGTCAGGCTCCGCACTGATGGTGCAGAGCCTGTTTGGGATTCTCTGTCTCCCTGTTTCTCTGCTCCTCCCCCCCTCCCTCCATCTCTAAATTAATTAAAATTTTAAAAATTCCTTTCTAGACCTATAAATAAACGTCCACATGACTCTACCTGATTGTCCCATAGATATTTCAAACTCAGCATATTGAGAACTGAACTGTTTTTCTTCCTAAACCTTTTCCTCTTCTTGTATTTGTTTAATCATTCAAGAAGTATTTACTGAGAACCCACCATAATAGCAGGCACTGTTCAAGGCACTGAGGATGTAGCAATGACCAAAATGACAGTGTCCTTGTTCTCTTTAAACTGATATGTACTGCATTAGGAACACCAGAGAGAAGGGGGAGAGTGACCAGTGGGGAGCAGTTCTAGTTCATAGAGTGTATCTAGGAAAGCCACACGTGAGCAGAGACTTGAATAAAGTGAGGAAAATACAAGCTATGTGGACACATCAGGGAAAAGCAGTCCAGGTAGAGGGAACAAGGGCAAAATCCCTGAGGCACGAGTGTGCTTGGCACATTCAAAGCAACAAAGTCAGGGCCCCTGGCTGGCTCAGAAGAGAAGGCTGGCTGGCAACTCTTGATCTCAGGGTCATGAGTTCAAGCTCCATGTTGGGTGTAGACATTAATTAAATAAAACTTTGGGAAAAAAAAAAAAAGGCAACAAAGTTGCCTGTGTGGCTAGAACCAACTGAGCCAGTAGGAGGGTAATGAGAGGTAATAAGAGAGGAAATAGGGGCCCAGTTCATGCAGAATCTTTGAGGCCACAGTAAGGACTTTGGGGTTTACTCTGAGTAAAATAGAAGTTCTTGGAGAGTTTTGAACAGAGTACTTATCTGAATTTTTTTTTAATTTTTTTAATGTTTATTCATTATTGAGAGACAGGGAGACACAGAGCGTGAGCCAAAGGAGGGGCAGAGAGAGAGGGAGACACAGAATCTGAAGCAAATTCCAGGCTCTGAGCTGTCAGCACAGAGCCCGACGCAGGGCTCGAACTCACAAACGATGAGATCATGACCTGAGCTGAAGTCAGATGCTTAACCGACTGAACCACCCAGGCACCCCTGATCTGAATATTTTTAAAGGGTCACTCTGATGTGAAAAGAAGCAGCTGCAGGAGGACCAGTTAGGAGGCTTGAGATGATAGTGGCTTGAGTGTTAACAGTAAAGGTGTTGGGAGTCGGATTCCATGTGCATTTTTTTAAAGTTTTTATTTATTTTGAGAGAGAGCCCATGAGCACACACACGTGCTTGTGCATGAGTTGGGGGTGAGGAGAGTGGGGGCAGAGAGAGGGAGAGAGAATCCCAAGCAGGCTTAGCTGTGTCAGCACAGAGCCCAACATGGGGCTTAATCCCACAAACCACGAGACAGTGACCTGAGCCGAAATCAAGTCAGATGCTTAACTGACTGAGCCACCCAGGCACCCCAGATTCTGTGTGTATTTTATTTTATTTTATTTTATTTTATTTTATTCTATTCTATTCTATTCTATTCTATTCTGTTCTGTTCTATTCTAGTGTGTATTTTAAAGGTGCCAACAAGATTTGCTGACAATTCAGATGTGCGGGGTAAAAGAGCAGAAGTAAACAATTTCTGAGTTATCTGCCCTGGGCAGCTATAAAAATAGCATTGCCACTGACTTACTATGAGGAAAGCAGGAACGAGCGAGGGAATCGGGAGCTCAGTTTTGGAGCTAGTGTGAAGTTTGAATGGGTCTACCATTCAGTTAGAAACTGGAAACCAAGAACTCTGCCTTTCCTTCACCTTCCCCATCCAGTCACGGAGTCCTGTACCTTCCACTTCATCATCCGTCACACATGCCTTCATCATCCGTCTTCTTCCTTGCCTCTGCCTTGGTTCAGGCTTTCATCTTCTCTCACCCAGGCTCTAGCTGTAACTGCCGCTCTTTCAACTCACCTTCCATACAGCTGCCAGTGACATCTAAGGTGTAAATCTAAGCGTGTCACTTCCCTATTTAAAATCCCTCGGTGACTTTCCATTGCCTTCTGGGTAAAATCGAGATTCCTTAACATGGCATATATGGCCCACTGTGATCAGACCCCAGCCACACCTCCCCATATACCCGGTTATTACTACCCCCAAATATTGCATGTTCCAGAATGCACCATGTATTCTCACGCCTGCACACGTTTACATATGCAGAAGTAAAGAGGTTAATCCACTAGGAAAAGACTAGGCCAGGAGTCAGTCCAGGATTGCCAGTCTCCAAAGCCCTTTCCTTATCATTTCCCAATAGTGGATACCGTGATTCAAGAACTTTCTCTCCTGGACAAATGCTGGATGAACACAATTTGTGGCTCTGCGCTCCCTTCTTATGTAGTCTGTCGAGATACCTCCTTATTGGGGCACTTGGGTGGCTTAGTCGGTTAAGCGTCCGACTCTTGATTTCAGCTCGAGTCATGATCTCATGGTTTGTGTTATCGAGCCCCACATCCAGCTCTGGGCTAACAGCACAGAGCCTGCTTGGAATTCTTTCTCTTCCTCTCTTTCTGCTCCACCCCCTGCCCCCCCCCCCATTCTCTCTCTCCCTCTCTCTCTCTCTGCTCCTCCCCCACCTCGTGCTCTCTGTCTCACAAAATAAATTAATAAACTTAAAAAATGTATATCTCCTTATCACCCTTGTTTTCAGTTAAGAGACTTGATTATATCACTGCTTCAGATAAGTTCACACTGTTGATTGACCTCTTCTGTCTATCCATTGTTTTAAAAATGTTTAGGGTAGTAACTTCTAGCCACGGCTGATCTTATCTGAGACATTGTTCATCTGTTCATCGTTATTGATCTGTGTGATGACTAAATGCATCCCTCTTTTTAAAAGAAATATCCTAATAATATAGTTCATAAAATAGACTGATGGATGGACAAAGGGATGAATAAATAGATATGTTATAGCAAATGTAACACAATGTTAATTATAGACTCGACATGGTAGATGTTAGCTAGTCACTGATTGAATAATTGTTTCAATTTTACGTTTGAAGTTTTTCATAAGAAAATATTGGGAAAAAAATAATACAAATATTTTGAAAAGTAAAAACCTAAAGTCACTTAAACCTCCCAGAGATACCAAACTGTTAACAGTGACTACGTAGTCTCCCATACTTATTTGTGTGTGTGTGTGCGCGCACCCATGTTCAAAAACTATGTGGCATCATTTTACACACACTGTTCTGCAACTCAGTATTTTCATTTAACGATATAATTTGGTCCTGTTTTTAGGTCAGTACATAATAGCTCACCCTGATTCTTTTTCTTTTTCTTCTTTTTTTTCTTTTTTTTCTTTTTGTTAAGTAATCCCAGTGCCTACCTTGGGTCTTGAACTCACGACCCTGAAGTCAAGAGTCACGTGCTCTACTGCCTGAGTCAGCCAGGCGCCCCGTCGCCCTGATACCTTTTTTTTCTTTTAAGTTTATTTATTTATTTTGACAGGGAGAGAGAGAGAATCCCAGGCAGGCTCCCCACTGTCAGCGAGGTGAAATCCCACAAACCGTGTGATCATGACCTGAGCCGAAATCAAGTCGGCGGCTGCCTAACCCGACTGAGCCACCCAGGTGCCCCACCTGATTCTTTTATAATAGTTGCAGAATAGTATATTGTATGGATGTACCACAACTAGATAGTCTCAAGAACATTCAGATTATTTCAAATTTTTATCTATTACAAACAGTGCTACACTGAACACTTTGAGTATACATCTTTATTCGCTTGTGAGAGTTTTTCTGGAGGATAAATTTCTAGCGATGGAATTGGTGGATAGAAAGGAAAACATTTTTTGCCCCGAGAAAAATTTCTCTCCAGAGGGTTGTACAATTTTGTATTTCTCCCAGCAGCATTTGCGAACACCTTATTCAGGACCAAATTTCATTCTCAGGTCCAGAGATCACTTACAGTCACCCCTGTATATTCATCACACTGCCATCTCCCCTGCTGGCTGTAAAGAATCCAGACTGTTTTAACTAGCTTTCACTTAGCCAATACTCAACACTGAATACCAACATTAATCTCTAGTTCTTAGGGTTTTGTTCTAAAGTGAAACTGTGACCATTCATTTAACTTGGCCTGAAGAATTTTCCTCTTCATCTCGTGAGATTTCTAATCCACACTTTCTCACTCTTTTCCTTGGCTGGACATTAATAATATCAGGCATTTGGCCTTGCCAAATATAAAATGTGAGTGCCTGGGTGACTCAGTTGGTTAAGCATCTGACTCTTGATTTCAGCTCAGGTCATGATCTCACCATTGATGATTTTGAGCCCCACATAGACTCCATGCTGACAGTGTGGAGACTGCTTAGGATTTTCTCTCCCTCCTGTTCTCTGTCTCTCAAAATAAATAAAATAAACTCAAAAAGCAGGGGGGGTGGCACCTGGGTGATTCAGTCGGTTAAGCACCCAACTTTGGCTCAGGTCATGATCTCATGGTTCATGGGTTCGAGCCCAGCACCAGGCTCTGTGCTGACAGCTCAGAGGCTGGAGCCTTCTTCGAATTCTGTGTCTCCCTCTCTCTCTGCCCCTCCCCTGCTCATTTTCTCTCAAAAATAAACAAACATTAAAAAAAAAATAGCTGAATACAGATACTGATAGATTCATTTTTCAAAAATTATTTTAAATAAAATAAAATGAAAGTATATCTCCTTGCGGGTGCCTGGCTGACTCAGTAGAGCACATGACTCTTAATCTCAAGGCCCCCAAGTTGGGGGGCACGGAGCCTACTTAAAATTTAAAAAAAAATTTTTTTAACATTTATTCATTTTTGAGAGACAGAGACGGAGTGCAAGTGGGGGAGGGGCAGAGAGAGAGGGAATCACAGAATCCGAAGCAGGCTCCAGGCTCTGAGCTGTCAGCAAAGAGCCCAACACAGGGCTCGAACTCATGAATTGCAAGATCATGACCTGAAGTCGGACACTCAACTGACTGAGCCACCCAGGTGCCCCAAGCCTACTTAAAATAAAAAAAAAGAAGAAAAGAAAGAAAGTACGTTCCCACAGTAGGAGCAGTGATTATAGATGCCAGCATTTTTCTGTAACACTCTTTTAGGACACAACTTGGACTCTTACTGTGAATGTGTTCTCTCAGTGACTCCATCTGAGGCCGCTCATCACCTGTCCCTCAGTGTTTTCAGGCTCCAGCTCTCCCTCTTCCCCCATAGAGGAACCTTCTGCCTTCCCTTTCCCCAGCTGATTGGGACTTCTGGTGTCCTGGGGCCCTGGCCAGGTCTCATGCTGTCCATCCCACACATTTCTTTCAGATAGGGCAAAAAATTCAGTGAGGACCTTCTACGCTCGGGATCTTTCCTGGCCTGGGCTGTTCCTCTTTTCCTATACAAAGTAATACAGGTACATTGTAAAAATTGAGAGACTATAGATAAGCAAAAAAAAAAAAGAAAAGAAAGAACAGTCATCCATAATATCACCACTGTTACTTTAATAAAATTTTTATAGTTCTTTTGTCTGTGTTTGCTTTGTGCTGTTTTACATA
Organism: Panthera uncia; assembly: GCF_023721935.1. Lineage (NCBI taxonomy): Eukaryota > Metazoa > Chordata > Mammalia > Carnivora > Felidae > Panthera > Panthera uncia. The sequence continues at coordinate 14,825,379 of NW_026057578.1, read as the reverse complement.
AATAGACTCACTCTGTACAAAACTGTTTGATGCCTTGCTCCCTTCACTTAGCAACATGTCTTGAATGCCTTGTCATGTCAAAAATATATTCTCGGGGCGCCTGGGTGGCTCAGTTGGTTAAGCGTCTCACTTCGGCTCAGGTCATGATCTCATGTTTCGTGAGTTTGAGCCCCACATCAAGCTCTGTGTTGACAGCTCAGAGCCTGGGGCCTGCTTCCGATTCTGTTTCCCTCTCTCTCTCTCTGCCCCTTCCCTGTTTGCTCTCTTTCTCAAAAGGAAAGGAAAGGGATTGTTTTTTAATTTTAGAAACAGTGAGCAGTAGAGGGGAACAGAGAGGGGGAGAGAGAGAGAGAGAATCTTTTTTTTCTTTTCTAAGTTTATTTATTTATTTTGAGAGAGAAGAGACAGCGTGAGCAGGGGAGAGGCAGAGAGAGAGTCCCTGAGAGAGAATCCCAAGCAGGCTCCACATTGTCAGTACAGAGCCCGATGCGGGGCTCGAACTCACCCGCATGAGATCATGACCTGAGCTGAAACCAAGAGTCAACACGCTTAACTGACTGAGCCACTCAGGCACCCCTTTTCTTACTGTGGTTTTTAATATTTGCACACTACTTCCTGGTATGGATATACCACGATTTATTTGAGCAATAATTGGACATTTAAGTTATTCTTTGGTTTTGTACTGCTTACACATTAATGCTGTAATGACCATCCTTTGGGCATCTCCATGATTATTTCCCTCCTTAAGAGAGAATAAAGTGAGGAACCTAGGATTTGACTCTAAATCTGTCTGATCTCGGGGCTCCTGGGTGGCTCAGTCAGTTAAGCGTCCAACTTTGGCTCAGGTCATGATCTCATGGTTCGTGAGTTCGAACCCCACATCGGGCTCTGTGCTGACAGCTCAGAACCTGGAACCTGTTTCGGATTCTGTGTCTCCCGCTCTGTCTGCCCTTCCCCCACTCGCGCTCTATCTCCCTCTGTCTCAAAAATAAACATTTAAAAAAAATTTTTTTAATAAATCTGTCTGATCTCAAAGCCACATTCATAATCCCTTTCTCTTCTGTATGAGGGTAAGACAAAAGCTTCTCTTTTATATTCCATTTCCTTCAAGTTGATGCAAATTAGCAGGTCTTCTGACCTTGTCCTCTGTTCTGCTTCCCCCTAGTTCTTCCAGAAGGCAGCACTGAATGTGAGAGACAATGTGGGGGAAGAAGTGGACGCAGAGCAGCTGATCCAGGAGGCCTGTCGGAGCTGCCTGGAGCAGGTGAGACCAAAGGGGCAAGAGATGTAGGCACAGGGTTAGTCCTTGGGGCTCTATTAAGAAATGTGATCACTTTGTTCATGGTATTTGGGGGAGCGGGGGGTGTGGTGCCTGACGAGCCACTAATATCCATCTAGGGCTTAGAGCTGCTGCTGGCAGAGAGGAGGGAAGTGGCTCCCATGTGCCAGGCTCTGTGATAGATACTTTCACATGTATTAGTTCATTGACATCCCAGAAAGCATATTTTCATCCCTAGTTTACGGAAGAAGAAACTGTGGTTCAGGATAAGCAAGAGTTAGAATAGCTAAGGACTGTCTCACCTCTGCAAATACTTGGTGACTTAACTCTTCAAGTAGTTATAGCCCCTTTTGGCATCATGGAGACTGTCACCCTTTCTGCCTCTCAGGGTGTGGTCAGGAGGCATGACATTAGGTCTATAAATATGGCTGTGTTCCCAAGATAGAAGTGAACCTGTTTGCATGTGTCAGCTGTTCTTACTAATAGGAATTGTCAGCATCACCCGGATTTTGTGCTTGACTGTGAAACCACTAGGTATCAGAGATGGAAATTTTTTCATACTCAGAGGCACAGAGGCTAGTTTGAGCTTAGTCGTGTGAGGACGATTCTCAGACATGAGAGAGTGATGTCTTCTGGGTGCTTGGCTGGCCAGCTGCTCAGGCACAGCCTCAGAAAAGAGCGAGACCAGGGCCGGAGCCTCAGCCTCGAGAGGACAAGATTCCATCCACCAGTGCAGTGAAAGCTGATCTGCTTCTCATGGTCTGTCACATTTAAGCTAGCCAAACTCCCAGGAGGCCAATTCATCAATTCACTCTGGGTCTGTAGTATATTATAATCAGTTGTAACGTCTGCTAGTAATAAAACCTGGCAGTTTGCTAACATTACTATAAGTTTGAACTGAATCAAGATTAAATTAATAAACCTTCAGTCTCAGTTGCATCCCAGAATGCTTTTTTCTTTTTAAGTTGATTTATTTGGGGCGGGGGAAGGGGGAAGGGGCAGAGAGAGAGGGAGAATCCCAAGCAGGCTCAGAGCCTGATGTGGGGCTTGAACTCTCAAACCATGAGTTCATGACCTAAGCCGAAGTCGGACGTTTAACCAAGTAAGCCACCCAGGTGCCCCCTAGAATGCTTTTTTTTTAGTTTATTTCTCGCTTCAGGTAATATGTATTGAGAGCCCACTGTGTGCCATTTCTGTGCCATGCCCCGACAGCACTGTGCCAGATGGACATGGTCCTTACCCCCAGATCCCTGATGTTACTCCAGTAATCATACAATAGACCTAGGATTACAAACTGTTCTAAGTGCTGTGAGTGTGGGAGGCAATGAGAGAGTACACTACAAGGTAAGGGAGCGGAGTACATCTAAGGGACGGAAAGTGGGCAGGGTTGCTGATTTTCAGAGGGTGGAGAAAATACTCGATGAGGTCAGAAGGGTAAGCAGAGGCCAAATCAAGCAGAGCACTGCAAACTGAATTGTACTATGGTGTTTTAAGCAAAAGAGCCGCCTAATGAGATTTGCATTTTGAAAGATCACTCTGGCTGCCATGAGGAGATTGGAAGGGAAATGTGTGAAACTATGCCTGAGTCCCCATGAAAGATGAGATTAAAGTGAACTGGGCATAGTCTGTACTCCACGAATGGTTTCACCTTTCCAGTCTCCTGAATCCCCATGTCCACCTTGTGGACTCCCCCCTTGCTGGGATTGATGGGACTGGGAAGCTAGCATGTGGAACAGAAGGTATATGATCAGAGCACAGGAATTAGAGCACAGGAAAGTAGAAAGCCCAAAGTCCATCTTGAAACGAGACGAATCAAGAAACTTTGCACAAGTCTTTTGACATTTCTGTTCCTCAGTTTCCTTATTCCTAAAATTAGGAGTAAGAATCCCACCCCCCTACCCCCAAGGTTTGCTGTAAGGATTAAATGAGAAAATATACATACACTACTGACGCAGAACATACTAGATATTAAATACATGGGAGTTCTATCCATAATTACAACACTCGCCTGCCTTAGGGACCCCTGGCTGGCTCAGTCAGTAGAGTGTGCGAGTCTTGATCTTGGGGTTATGGGTTCAAGCCCCACGTTGGGTGTAGAGATTACTTTAAAAAATAATAAAATCTTAAAAAAATAAAAATAATAAATGTAAGGGGCGCCTGAGTGGCTCCGTTAAGCATCCGACTTCAGCTCAGCTCATGATCTCACGGTTTGAGTTCGAGCCCGCCTCGGTCTCTGTGCTGACATCTCAGAGCCTGGAGCCTGCTTCAGATTCCGTCTCCCTCTCTCTCTGCCCCTCCCCTGCTCATGGCTCTCTCTCTGTGTCTCAAAAACTGAGTAAACATTAAAAACGTTTTTAAAAAAATAGTAAATGTAATACACAACTGCCTTACAACAGAACCTAGTTTTTGGTGGCCAGGTACTCGGAAGTTCTTTGGGGTCCCCTTGTCTAAACTGCACGCAGAACTTCATTACATGCGTAGATTCTTCACATTGGACATGACACAATTAGAGTAGGGTTTTTAGTTTGTTTGGGTTAAGACTTGATTTGCCTGTTTACACTTCTGTTACCGACATTTACCATCTCAGTCATGTTCCCTAATCTCCTTAGCTATCCCTTTATGGCGATTTCTTAGGGAGAAATGGCTGAGCTTAGCTATAGCCCCTTGCCTTGCATTTTTTGTGTCCTTCATTTTATTTTGCACAGCAGTTGTTTTTATTTGTTCATTCTATTTATGCAAGTAATATACATCCATTAACAATTTGGCATAGTAGTTAAGAAGGCAGGCTTTTTCTTGATTTACACCATCCAGATATGAGTGCTGGCTGGACTCGCTGTGTGACTTTAGGCAAGTTACCTCACCTCACTGAATCTCCATTTTCTCATCTGCAAAGTGAGTAGAGAGGTGCTACCTCATAGGATTGTTGTGAGGTTTAAATGTGGTGGTACTCTGAAAACATTTATTCAGCAACAAAGACTCAGTAAATGTTACCTGCTGCTGGTTTATGTTAAAATTAGACAGAATAAATTATGAGGAAGAAAATTAAAATTCCTCCTGATCTCCCTACCAGCAGTAACTCATATTAACGTTTTGGTGCATTTTCTTCTTCTCCCTATGTATGTTTTCACCTATGTGTGTTCACTCATGGGGGCACGGGGAATGCAGTGAGGAACAAAAACAGACCACCCACCCTTGAGCCCACGGTCTCCTTCAGCTGCCACCCTGTTCCCTCTTAGAGCTAGACTTTGGGAAGGGAGGCTGTCACTGGCTCCACTTTGCACCTGCTGTTCATTCTTCCACTCACTTTGTTTCGGTGCCATTCCTCACCACTTCACCAAAACCCCTCCCATATCAGGGTCCCCAGTAACCTCCATGTTGTCAGATCCTCTGGACCCGAAGTGTCCTCAGTTTACTTCTTGGTAGCGTTTGTGCCAGGGGGTCATTTCATGTTTCTTCGAACACTCCTCTCCAGTGCCTTGACTTTGCGTCCGCTCCTCCTCGGCTTCCTGGACCAGCTCACCTTCTCTACCTGCCCTCTTAACCATTGGTGCGTTCGTGAATTCAGTCCTCAGACCCCTTCTCTTCTGCGGCTCACTCTCATTCTAGGTGATTCCCTCCAGTCCTGTGGCTTTGAAGCAGTTTAACTGCTGATGATTCTCAAATGTGTATCTGAGCCCGGAGCTGCCTCCCCCCTTGCCTTCTTCCGGTCCACTCTCACGGCAGCCAGACCTTTCTCTTTAAAGATGAACCAGATTGCGTTGCTCTCCTCTTTAAAGCCCAGTGACTTCCCACCGCAGGCAGAGTAAAACCCTGATGCCTTAACGTGATCCACAGAGCCCTCCCTACCTGCACTAGCTCCATTAACTTCATCTCATCCCACCACTCCCTCGCTGGCTATCTTCTAGCTGTACTGGAGTCCTTTCTGCTTCTCCAGTACACCAAGCTCACCACCTTGGCACCTGCTGTTCTCACTGCCCAGCATGTTCTATCCTTAACTCTTTATATAAGTGCCTCCTTTTCTTCAGCTTTGGCTCAAATATTGCCTCATCAGAGAGGCCTTTCCTGGCCCCTCCATCTAAAGTAGCACCCCATCTCACTCCTTTCCTCACCTCCAGTTAATCTCTGTCACCTTACTTGTTTATTTCTACCATTTATTTCAATATGAAATTATTAATAGTTCGTGCACCTACTTCCTGTCTCCCTTTCCACCCCCACCTCTGCTAAAAGCTTGAGCTTTGCAAGAGTTGAGGCCTGATCTTGTCCGCTGCAGTATTCCCAGCCTGAGACTATGACTCGTAATATGTGTACACAAAGTGTTGAGTGATTGCGTGAGTGAGTGAGTGAGTGAGTGAGTGAGTGAATGAATGAATGAATGAATGAGGAAACAAAGGAACAAATGGCAAATGAACAGGCAGGGTTCCTGCTCTCATAAAACTGACAGCCTGGTTAGGGCAGACAGGTATGAATTAAATTACCACAAAATATGCACATAATTTCACATGGAGACTTATGCACCCTACACTGCAGCGTTTGGAGGAGGTCATGAGTTCAGACTTAGCAGATTTGGGGACCTCAGCGCATAGACATCAGACAGACTGTTGTATAAATCTGTAGCTCAAAGGAGAAGCCACAGCTGAAGAGAAAAAATCATAGTGTGTCAACTCTATTGTGTGTCAACTCTACTCAAAAAATTTTTTTTAAATTATGGTGTCGTCACTTTATAGATGTTAAGTGGAGCTGTGAACATGATGAGAGTAGTTAGAATACCAAATGGAAGAAGATAGAATGAACCAGATTGCGGAAGATGAACCAGCAGAAAAGGCTGAGAGACAGTGGCCACACAAGTAGGAGGAAAACCAGGGAAGTGTGGCCACAGGAGCCTGTAGGAAAGAGTTTCCAGAAGAGGGGAGTGCCCAGGCCTGTCAAATGCCACTCACATGAACACGGGTGTTCACATGACTATAGGGCTCCTCACTCACCCCTCTGTCCTCTGCCCATTATTTGCCAGGCCATCTTTTTCTTCACACGGGCCAAGTCTGTTCCCACCTTGGTGCTCTTGCACTCCTCCCTGCTGCTGACATGCTTCCCCTCAGCTTTTCTTCTAACTGCTGCTTCCTCTTCCTCCTCCCCCTCTCCCTCTTCCTCCTCCTCCTGCCCAGCCCAGAAGGCTGCCTTCGCCGAACAGCCTCCCCTCTGCTAATTGTCTGTCACATCTGCCTGGACTTTTTTTCTCCAGAGCATTTATCATGATCTGAAATTACCTTGTTTGTATGTTTGTTGATTTCCTTATTTCCAGATTGCCCACAGAGTGTGAGCTCCACAAGAGCAGGGACTTTGCAGGTGCTATTTACTACTATGTCCCCAGCACGTCTATACTTGGTGCCAAATATTTATTAAATGAAAAGCAGTGGCTTATGAAGTAATATGTATTGTATTAATGCATTTAGTTAGGAAAAATATATAGTATATATTTACAAGGAAAAGAGTAATGAGGAATTTACATTGAAATATTAACAGTAGCCTGTGCATATGGGAAATTTCAAGTTTGATTTTTTTTTTTTTTACATAGTTTTCTAATTTTTCATCAATGATCATTAATTACAGTTGACCCTTGAACAGGCAGGGATGAGAGGCGCCAATTTCCTGTGGTAGAAAATGCACATATAAACTTGTTTTTAGAAGTAATCTCAGGGCACCTGAGTGGCTCAGTCGGTTAAATATCCGACTTCGGCTCAGGTCATGATCTCACAGCTTGTGAGTTCGAGCCCCACCTGGACTTTCTGCTGTCAACGTGGGTCCAGCTTCAGATCTTCTGTGTTCCCCTCTCTCTGCCCCTCCCCCACTCATATTCTCTGTCCCTCTCTCTCTTTGCAGAAATAGATAAAACATTTTTTTAAAAATTCTTTAAGGGGCGCCTGGGTGGCGCAGTCGGCTAGGCGTCCGACTTCAGCCAGGTCACGATCTCGCGGTCCGTGAGTTCGAGCCCCGCGTCGGGCTCTGGGCTGATGGCTCAGAGCCTGGAGCCTGTTTCCGATTCTGTGTCTCCCTCTCTCTCTGCCCCTCCCCCTTTCATGCTCTGTCTCTCTCTGTCCCAAAAATAAAAAAAAATAAAAAAAAAACGTTGAAAAAACTTTAAAAAAAAAAAAAATTTTTTTTAAGTAATCTCTGCACCCAACATGAGCTCGAACTCACTACCCTGAGATCAAGAGTCCCACACTCTACCAACTGAGCCAGTCAGATGCCCCCACATATTATAAACTTTGACTCCAAAAACTTAACTACTAACACCTTTATTGACTGAAACCTTACCAATAACATCAGCAGTTGATGAACACATTTTGTATGTTGTATGTTTTATATACTGTATTCTTAACAATAAAATAAGCTAAAGAAAAGGAAATGTTATTGAGAAAATTATAAGGAAAATACATTTACAGTACTGTACTGTTTTTATTGGGAAAAATCTGTGTGTAAGTAGACCTACACAATTCGAAGGGTCAACCGTACTTAAGTATTTTAAAAAATAGGTCTCTGTTTATATGTATATCTTGGGGTGCCTTTGTACTGATCATGAAAAATTTTCAACCCAGTTTGGAGTTTTAACCTAGCTGTTATCCACCAAAATAATAGCTGTTAACACCTTGGTCTTTTCCCTTCAGGCTAAACTACTGTTTTCAGATGGAGAAAAAGTAATACCCAGATTGACCCATGAACTTCCAGGGATAAAGGTCAGACTCACTGTGTCTGGGGTGTTGCATGGGGAGACCAATGAGGCTGGGATGCAGGTGAACTCTGTGGGCCCAGGGAGGTTCCACGTGTTACCTGTTTGTAGGACCAGGTCCAAATAGCATCATTGGGAGAGCTTCTGAAGCCTGGTCCAGGGAGGGGCTGGAGGGTGTAGTCCCAGGCTCTGGCTTCTGCAGCCCCTGGGGACCTGCAGCTCCCAGGCTCTGGCCTCTCACTGACTCCTCCCTTCCATTTTCCTCCAGCGTGGCCGACAGACAGAAGAAGAATGTGCCCATCGAGGAAGCCCCATTCCCAAAAAGGTAAGCCATCTCCCCATTTTCTGGCTGGGAAAAGGCCCTACAAGTCCAGAAGAAGGTAGAGGGCCTCCTCCGTGCACCGTGGAGCCTATCTAGCATAAGAGGCAGGGCCCCTGGAGACTGTTACTCTCCCTGTTCACTCTCATTTGGTCTCTTTGGAAAACCATCTCCCACCAAGTGACCCTGGACCTGCCAGTGGCACGGGGTAGGGCTTCCCACAGGGTCAGGCCTCTGACAGCTGTTCTTTACGGCAGAGGAAGGGACGGCCTCCTGGACACATGCTGTCAAATGACCGGGCGGCTGCCGGCATGGTGTGAGTAGGGGCCAGCGGTGTGGTGAGAACGGGGAGGGAGTGGGCCTGGAGGGGGACAGGCCAGAGTTCTGCCTGCCAAAATCAGACCCAGCATTTGAGTCACCAGGGAGGAGGGTTAGTCTGGTTTGAGGGCTGGGGAAAGAAGGCAGCAAAGGGGGGACACTGTTTTATCCTGCTTTTGCCCCAGAACTGTTCAGCCCAGCTTGATTAAATACCAGAGCTGTTTTTATTGTTAGTATATATTAAATGCTCATAAGGTGCCACAACTGGTCTAAACACCTTATGTACTTTACCTTTTCATCCTTACAGCCACCCTGTAGTGAAGGTATAGTTACTTTTGCAAGCAAGGAGACAGACTCAGAGAATTTCTGTCCAGGGTCCCACAGCTAATAATGAACAAAATTGCGCTACAGTTTTTGAAGCAGCAGAATCTTTCTTTCAAACAAAACTTTACGTGGAAGCCTGATAGAGCCGCACGGGTGGGGTTGGGAAAAACAGGGACAGCTTGAAACCACTGGTCTAGGAGATGGAGCAGTAAAGTCATCGTACCGTAGCGTGGTCTCCCGAAGCAGCCCCGCTGCTCACAAACAGGAGAGGGAGGGCAGTTGCTGCTGTTCTCTCCTTTTCGCAGATGAGAAAACTGCAGCTCAGAGAGGTTCCCGGACTTGTCCGCGTGGCTAGGTAATATCAGAGCCAGTCCTAGAATGGCTTTTTGCCTTCGTACCTCCTCCTGTGGGTTACCAGGAGGAAAGACAGCCAGGGCCAAAGTGAGAGTATGTGAGGAACTCCCACCACCGCCAGCAGGCTCTGCTCCAGTCCTGGGCCTCACCTCGGAGAAGTCACCTTTCTTCTTTCCTTCTAATCAGATGGAAACCAAAATCCTGTGAACCAATTCGCCGAGAAGGCCCCAAGGTATGATTATGTGAGCATGGCAGTGACCACGATGCCAGGGAGACTCAGTCAAGGCTCTGGGCCCACCATGAGGGAAGGGGCGAGTGTGTGAGGTATTTGTGAATGCCATTCCAGAGCCATCCCCCTATTCCCCGACCCCTGCCCTGCATCCACGCCCCCGCTGGCCTCCCAGAAGGGTCTTAAATAGGGATTGGAGCTAGGGATACTTAACATGTGACAGGCACTGTACTAAATCTTTTGTACGGATTATGTGATTGCATTTAATCTTTTTTTTTTTCAAGTTTTTATTTAAATTCTAGTTAGTTAACATATAGTGTAATACTGGTTTCAGGAGTATCATTTAATCTTTATAACAATCTTATGAGATAGATTCTGTTATGCTTCTGTAGTTGAGCTTCCTTTCCTGTGAACGACCTTGTGGGAAGTAACTATTTTACCTAGTTATCTTATACACTTAATACCCTCGAACGTATGTGAAGGCTTAGAGACATGCTCAGAGTCGCATACCTGCTGAGTGGTCAACCCAAGTCTCAAAGCCAAGGTTCATTGCCACCAGAGGCTATGCTCTTAACCATTAGCCTCTGTTGCCTCCAGAACGGTTGTTTGCAAGCTCTTTTAGCAATAGAATCCTTTCTTCAAATAAAATCATGTGTGGAAGCCCAGTAAGGTACCTGAAAACTCCTCTGTCCTGGTTGAGGCTGTGTCCAGTAGAAATGTTTCACCTCCCATTGCTTCTCGGCCTTTTGGCTAAGATCAAGTGTAGAAATGTTTCACCTCCGGGGCGCCTGGGTGGCCCAGTCAGTTTAGCATCCAACTTCGGCTCAGGTCATGATCTTGTAGTTTATGGGTTCGAGCTCCATGTCAGGCTCTAAGCTGACAGCTGGAGCCCGCTTTGGATTCTGTGTCTCCCTCTCTCTCTGCCCCTCTCGTGCTCTGTCTCTCTCTCAAAAATAAATAAACATTAAAAAGAAAGAAAGAGGAAAGAAAGAAAAGAAAAGAAAGGTTCCACCTCCTGTATTACTGGCCTTCTCTGCTCTCACACTGGTGACCATGCCTTTCGTCTTAAACTCTGCTCCCTTGATTGAAATGCTCCTGCATTTGCCTGATCTTTCTGTTCCTCCCCAGACATCCCTTCTCTCTCTCGTGAGTTCTTCAGCAATGACCCATATACATGGGCGTTCCTCAGAATTCTCTCCCTGGCCCAGTCCTGCCCCCGAAGTTTCTGGGAATGATGTACTCAGGGCTCAGTATGTCCTGAAATTGCCATACCCCCTTGTTTGTCCCATACCTCTCTTTCTGGTGTAAAATTTATATACCCTGCCTGCTAGAACGCCCTGCCTGGAATTTCCATAGCATTTCAAATATCCCACATTGCAGTCAGAATCTTTCTTCACAGACCTTCTTTGACATTCTCTACTTGAGTCATCTTTCCCTCTCCCCCTCCTTCCCATCTACATCCCCTCAAGTCCTGGACAATTGTACCTCCCAAATATATCACCATTCCTCTTCCCTTCTCGTCATCCATACTGCCATCTGAGCTCAGACCCTCATCTTTCAGAAGTACGTTAGGACAGCACCCTCTAAACTGCTCCCTGCCTACAGTCTTGCCACTTCCAATCCATTAGCCACATTGTGGGCAAGTGAGCTGTTTTTAAAGCAAATCTGACTCTCCCTATTTAGAGGCCTCAGTAACTCCCCGTGGCCTACAGAATAAAGTACAGACCCACAAAAAGAAGCATACCAGGGCCTCAAGCCCTCTCTGCCTCTCTCTCCAGTCTCATCAGTTGCCACTTGCTAATCTGTGCTCCCTCTCCTTTAGGTGTAACAGAATTGCTCATGGTTTCTCTAGCACGCCAAGCCCACTGTCCCCTCCTGCATTCATCCTGGTCCCTTTCTTCCTCTCCTCCGCCCTTTCAGAATTAACTTGGGAATTACCTCTGCAAGGGAGCCTTCCTGTTGCTCTCCCCCTTGCCATCCCTCATGCCCAGCCCTCATCTGTACCCCTGCCTGTCTCATGGTGGTGTAATTACTACACATACGTCTGTGGTCCCCGGAGAGCAGACTGTATCTTACTCGTCTCTTTATCCCCAATATTTAGTCTAGCATATCGTCAGTACTCGGTTACTTGAATCAGCTGTTTGGTATAGTGAACAAGGATAATGGTAGGAAGAGTATTTCCATCCTGTCCACCAGGTACACCTCACCCTCACCCGCCTCTATCTTTTGCATAGTGGGACCCAGCCCGGCTGAATGAATCTACCACCTTCGTGTTGGGATCTCGAGCCAACAAGTAAGTCCAAGAGCTTTGGCGCGGAGGGAGGGGGGCAACTCCGGGGCCTGCTCCTAGGACTGCAGCTGCTGGAATCCTTACCACTCGTCTGTTCCTTTTCAGGGCCCTGGGGATGGGGGGCACCAGAGGGAGAATCTACATCAAGCACCCGCACCTCTTTAAGGTAGGTGAGTGCTAGGAGTTAGGCAGGCCTTTGCAGTGTGTGTAGGTGGTTGTTGGGAGCTCTGGATGGCACAGAGAAGTTTAGAACAAATACTGATCTGGGAGTCAGGACTTCTGGGTTCTAGTCACCCCTCTGCCCTTAACCTTTACCTTTTGTAATTTACTCAACAACTCTGTATCTCAATAATGACAGCAACTTTCTTTGTGTGCTTATTGTGTACCAGTTTCTTGTGCTGCACTTACATTATCTCATGGAACTATCCTTTAAGATAGGGATTGCTATATTGTTTTACAAAGGGAAAAAAACCAAAACACAAAAAACAACCCAGAGGTAAAGAATGGCTAAGTGACTTGCCCAAAGTTATTCAGCCAGTAAGTGGTGAGTCAGGATTCCGGGCCGGGCCTGTCTTTGGTAAAGTTTGAGCTCTTTACCACTACCTTATTCACTTGTCTATAAAATAAAGAGATCGAAGCAGGGCAGCAGTTCTAATCCTTTTCAAACAAAGGTACTTTGGTCTCTACTATTTAAGAAAATAATGGGGGAGGGGCACAAATTCCCTCACCCCCTTAAATGAATTTATGTTTTTTCAGTCACAAAAGCATCCAAATATATTACAAAGATAGTAGGGCGTGTGTGTTGAAGACAGGTGATGTTGCACCTGTGCATAAGGCTTGGTGCCCCTTGCCAGAACCACACGGCTCCTTTGGGGTCCCAGAATTACGGCTCTGTGTGCTACATTCTGTGCAAGTTCAAGTTCTCTGATGGGCAGACTTGCTTCTAGTCTTTCAGTCTTACGTCCTGGGCTCCTCAGCACCTGGACAGTATGCCTACTTGCTACCTCGTTTCCCTTTCTGTGCCTTCACTCCTGCTGTTGCGCTTGATGACCTTCCTCCCCCAGGCTTATCTCTGCCTGACTCTTCTGTAACCTCCACCTCTTCTAAAACCCTTCTAGCATTATCTCCCATGTCTGTGCTCTGGGACCTACTTGGAACTCCAGTAGCACAGTGGTTAAGAGTAGAGTTTCAGTCCAGGTTCCACCGCTTAGTAGCCAGGTGACCTTGAGCAAGTGGCTTCACATTTCCCAGTCTGTTTTGTCATCTACAAAAAGAAAATGATACAAACCAACCTTTTAGGATGAGCAGAATTAAGAGAGAGTGCAGTGAACTCCCGGAGCAATGCCTGGCACATAGCAAGTGCTCAGCAAATGTTCGTTGTAACCAGCAGACATTCTCGATTCTTAGATTCGCCATTTGCAATAAACTGCCGATCCACACTCATTACTGGTGGGTGTGATGTCTCACTGTAATCTTTCCAATCTAAGAAGTGGAGGGAAAATGTTTTTGTTGTTTTACTTTATATTCTGTTAGTGACAACGAGCATCATTTCGATGTGTCCCTTTGTATTTGTTCTGTAAACTGCTTATTGAATTTTTTGCCCATTCTTCTGTCCTTCTGACGCATTATTCAAATTTTTTTTTTCCTTTTTAACTTCTTTTTATTATAAATATATCACCCCATTCTTATTGTAAAAAGACTCAATATACAGAAGCTAATAGGGAACAAAACACAAAGTTTCCCTTCACCCTTGATTTGGAGTCTCCTCCCCTAGAGGCCACCACCACCAACATGGTAGCATCCTTCAGTTCCCGCCCTGTGCACACACATGGGTGTGTGTGTGTGTGTGTGTGTGTGTGTCCTTTAGTGATTTGACAATACATATGTCAGTAGCCATAATATGTATATAAGTACATAGTGTTGTCTCCCTCTCTCTCTGACCCTCCCCCATTCATGCTCTGTCTCTCTCTGTCTCAAAAATAAAGGTTAAAAAAATTTTTAAAAAAACAATAAGTACATAGTGTTCTCTGATTGTATTTTTTTACCCCAAAATTCATTCATTGAACAAATATTTATTGAGTGCTAAACGCTCTCAAGGTGCTAGATACATAGCAGTGAACAAAACAGACACAAAAAACTCCTTGCCTTCATAGAGCTAACATTCTTTTCTTTCTTTTTTAATTCTTGAGGGAGAGAGAGAGTGCACATGTGCACAAGCACATGTGCAGGAGAAGTGCAGGGAGAGAGGGAGAGAGAGAATTCCAAGCAGGAATTCTGTGCTGTGAGCACAGAACCCAACCTGGAGCTCGAACCCACGAACTGTGAGATCATGACCTGAGCCAAGATGTAGAGTCAGATGCTTAACTGACTGAGCCACCCAGGTGTCCCACAGAGCTAACATTCAGGACCAGCAGCTATGGCTTGGGGGCCAAATCCAACCTGTAGCCTATTTTTGTCCAACTCTGGTTTTTTTTTATTTTTAAAGAGTAATTTAAAAAAATAAAAAATGAAGGATACGTGACAAAAATGTATGTGGCCAGCAAAGTTTAAAATACTTACTAGCTGGCCCCTTTAAAAAAAAAAAAAGAAAGAAAAAGAAAAAGTATGCTGACCACTATGAATCTATGGATAATATCTGAGAGATTTGTCCATGTTATTAAATTAAGTCTCCTTCATTTTATTTCTAACAGCTGTGTAGAACTTATAGACTAGATATTCCATAACTTACTTCATTACTCCGCTATTAATGGATATTTACATTTTACATTTTTTCCCAGTAGTTCTGCTATTACACACAATGCTTTCCCAAATATGCCTGTGTACATGTGTGAGTGATTCTGCAGGATACATCCCTGGAAGTGAGATTGCTGGGTCAGAAAGTGCATACTTTTAAATTTTCTGATTAATATTTATGTTACTTGGGAAATGAAATAAGTATTTAAACTCAAAGAGTGGTAACGATGCAGATTTCTCTGCTTTGTCTCTATCTCAAATGTTGTGCCTGTCTTATAAAACCTACCTTTATTGAGCACTTACTGTGTCAGGTACTATCTTTCCTACTTTTTATGCACTGTATCATTTATCCTTACCGAGCACCCGATGAGGTAAGTATGAACACCATTTCATGGATGAAGAAACCGAGTCCCAAGGAAATTACTGCCCAGGCTGACACCATCTACTAAGGGGCAGGAACCAGAATTTAAACCTAATTCCAAAACCAGGTTCTTCACCGCAGTACTATTCTGCCTCCCCCAGAGCTTGACCTGTCCTGATTTTGTCTTAGAAAATAATGGTCACCATAACCATTCACATGTGTTATAAACTACCTCAGGTCATTTTTTAAAGAGGAGTTAAGCTCTAGAATAGTAGTCATCAGTCTGACCAGTTGCCAGAGTTCTGTGTTCTGAGAAAGGAAGGGGTAGGGATTAGAAGTGCTAAAGGTCTAGTATGGGGGTCCCGACCCCTGGCCTCCTGGGCTCAGCTTTACTTGACTGTGAAGAAGTTGGCGAGCCCTCTGACATCCACCAGGCTGAGACGAGGTCTTCTTAGTAAGAGCTACTCAGGGACCAAGAGATGGCTCTGGGACCAAATGAGAAAAGTTCCTCTCACTAGGCTAACGTCTGTGATTTCATCCCTCACAGTACGCAGCTGACCCCCAGGACAAGCACTGGCTGGCCGAGCAGCATCACATGCGGGCAACAGGAGGGAAGATGGTAAGCACTGTTCACACGTGCCATGTCAGAGACCCACCCAGCCCGGGGACCAAGGTTCCGGCCTACCTCCACGTGAGACTCAGTGAGACTCAAAGCCTGACGAATGTGGAAAGGGAGACTTGTCAGGGTGGAGACGGCCCATTCCTTCATGCTGAAGGTCGGACTTAATCCCTGGATTCCCTTCCCACACACCACTCCCTCAGCCTCCCACATCATCCCTTGTATTTAGATTGTATTCGCTGTGCCTACAAATGTCAAGCACCAGACACACTTAACGCTACTTTCCCCTCATGTGCCCATTGACAGATTGCACTCGTGGATCACAACACTCTTCTACCAGACACAGCTATAGAATCTTCCCAACACAGTGATCCAGGCAGCACCTCTTGTCAG
Organism: Panthera uncia; assembly: GCF_023721935.1. Taxonomy (NCBI): domain Eukaryota; kingdom Metazoa; phylum Chordata; class Mammalia; order Carnivora; family Felidae; genus Panthera; species Panthera uncia. The sequence goes on along the minus strand of NW_026057578.1, from coordinate 14,809,439 downwards.
TAGGAGTTAGCACATGCAGTAAAACTTGTTTGCCACACCTAGCAGCCCTTTCCAGAATCACCTCTGCTTAAAGAGTACTTAGCTTATATCAAGCAACAGTCTTGGAGAAAATCATCGCTGTGTGTGTTCTAAAAGTAGCAGGGTTTTGTTCATCACGTGCAGTGTCCCCCACCTGAGGCCTCAGTCGCACCACTGTGACTGCACCTGTTAGAACTCAGTGGCCTTGCAAACCAGTATGCCATCTCCTTTCTGGCAAGGAAAAACCATCTTCTTTTTAGTACTCTTCTTATTCCTACCCCCTGTTTAAGAAGATGTCAGGGAGCTTAGCACTGATACATAAAATGCAACATAACATAAATAAGAAATGGATGGGAAAAAGGAAAGACAGGATCTAAAGTTAAGCGATAAGCAAGACGAGCTTTATTTCTTTTTTAATTTTTATTTTTGAGAGAGAAAGCATGAGCAGGAGAGGGGCAGAGAGAGGGGGACGGAGGATCCAAAGCAGGCTCTGCACTGAGAAGTAAGCCTGATGCTGAGCTCGAGCTCACGAACCATGAGATCATGACCTGAGCCGGAGTCGGATGTTCAACCAACTGAGCCACCCAGGCGCTGCAAGACTAGCAGCTGACTTTTTTAAATTTTTTTTAATTGCTGACTTGATAAACCAGCACACTTCCATGGGTTTTCACAAATTTAGCTCTAGTTCCTTCTCAAGGACACCTCATCTGTTAGATAGTTCACAGTGCTCATAAGTTGAAAACAGATTCCTCAGGGGACACACAATCCTGACCATAAGAGCAGAAAGAACTGTCTCTCACAGAAGACTTTCTCATGTGACGGATGACATCCCCTGTATGGTGAGCTCATGAGAGGGCTCTCTCCCACTGCAGACCGTGGCATTGTGCCAAAGCTGTTCCGTAGGCCCCAGGACCACAGCAGTGTGTGCAGCTTCTCATGTTTTCCCTTTTGCCATGAAGTTCAAAACCAGATTATCTTCGTTCTTAGAGTTAACATATGGCTTCCTCCTCCTGATTTCCTGTTTCCATATGTGTTTTGCTAGCTCTCTTGCCATTTCATTTTAAGCTACCTCAGAGGCCTTTTTTAAGAGGAAAGGGCCATTAATAAGTCACCAGTCCCACTCCCTAACCCATAAAGTTTCTATATGTGTGAAACGTGGTCTCAGGGCGCTGTTCCCCAGTCTCTTCCCTACTCACTCTCCCCTCCTAAATTGTAGATCGTGCCCCTCTCCCTTCCAGCCCTGACAGTAAGCACATGTGTAATCAAGTGTTGTTGAATTGAATTGAATCAAAGGCAGTGACCACTCTCCTTTGCTCCCACCTCAGGCCTACCTCCTCATTGAGGAGGACATCCGGGACCTTGCTGCCAGTGATGACTACAGGTAAAACCAGTCATCTGTCCCCTGCCTCTCCCCCCCCCATCACAGTAGCCCCTTGGGGTGAGCCTGGGCCCATACCCTCCCTTGCTTCAACTCTCCTCAATGTCTGTTCCAGAGGATGCCTGGACCTGAAATTGGAGGAGCTGAAATCCTTTGTGCTACCCTCCTGGATGGTTGAGAAGATGCGAAAGTACATGGAGACACTACGGACAGAGCATGAGCATCGTGCTGTTGAAGCACCTCCTCAGACCTGAAGCCAGGTCCCCTGGCCACACTTGGCAGCCCTCCTCCCAAGGCCCTCCCCCACATGGCTGAGGCCACTGCCGGGACTGCTCCTGGATGGATCTCAGCGGCATTAAACTGTGCCTGGGCTAGTCTGTAGTGACTCATTACAGAGCACCCCCAGAATGGCACGTGGTTCTATATTTGTAAAGTTATCTGGTTAAGAAGCAATTAAACAGTTTGTAATAAACATAGTGAGCTTGCTGTGTGGTCTGCATTGTAGGGATGGACGGATTACCAAGGGCTCTAGAAGAAGGGGGCACAGGAAAAGATGACCAGCTACCCTCCCCCATTCCAGGTCAGACCCAGTGAAGTCCCACTGCCCCAGGCATTATCTGCTTTATGAGACGAGGCTGGGGACATCATGTGCTTTGTTAACCTTCCCTGTCTCTCTTATTTCTTCATCCCCTAAGGTATAGACGAAGTGCCAGAATGTGATGGCTGGCATCATAGGGGTTGATGACAGACCAGAAAATGAGGAGAGGCTTTCATTCCCCCCCCCCCCCCCGTTTTACAGGTTAAGATACGAAATGTCGTGTCCGAGGTCCCAGAGGACGGTTGGAGAGGCAGCGTTACGAGCCCGTTTCTAAGAGTCTCCTGTTCTGGCCATCATTCCCCTCGCATGAGTTTTCAGAGGTGCCCGGGACATTATAATAGATGGAGGACCAGGGGTTTCCGGGTTGAGGGAAGAAGTACCAACGTCAACGAGACCCGGACGCTCCCTTCCCCTGGGCGTAGGGATCCTGGCTGAGCGCGCCGGCCGTTCCCCGCCGCATCCCGGCGTTTGTCCTGGAAGGGTTCATCATCCCACGTGGACTTTTTCTTGGCCCTTTAATGGTCGGCGTTTTCCAAAGGCCACCAATCCGCTGCAGATCCGTTTTTATGGCGGCCTCTTCTACCAATCGTCGATCAGAAGTCTGTTCCTGCCGCCCAATAGTGGTACGCTGGAGGGTGGGTCTAGCAGTTGCGCAGTTACAGAGTGCTCTGGCGCTCCTCATTGGCTGGATCAAACCCAAGCGAGCCGATGATTGGCTGGTGCAGCCGGAGGGTTACAATTCAAACGCGGGCGGGCGGGCCCCCAGCCCTGCAGTTGCAGTTGTGCTCTCTGAGTTCCTGTCTCCCTCCCCGCGCCGTCCGGATGGCTTCCCAGAACCGCGACCCAGCCGCCGCCAGCGTCGCCGCCGCCCGCAAAGGAGCCGAGCCCAGCGGGGGCGCTGCCCGGGGCCCCGTGGGCAAGAGGTGAGCGGTATGGAGGTAACACTGGCCGTGCCCAGCACGCCCTGGGCCTTGGGGTCGAGACCTCGGACTTCCGGGCCCCCACCTCCTCCTTGAGCGGGCAGATACGGGGACAGGAGGGCACGCCGGGAGCTCGGGCCGCCCTGGGAGGGCCTCCCGAAGGAGGACGGAAGGGGGAGGCAGGCTGCCAGGATCCTCCGCGGGTAAGCCAAGATGAAAGTGTGACTGGCACCTTCGGTGACTTGGCGGGGGGCGGGGGGAGAGTGGGGACGGAAGTGGGTGGAAATTGGGACCCGGCACGGGGAGAGACGTCAGAGAAGCTGAGGGAGTGAAGAACAAGCCAGACCGCCCTGCGGGAGCCTGGAATTAGGAAGGGTGAGGACTCACTGGGACCCTCCTATGGAAGTGGAAATGAGTGTGCCCCCGCTGAAGTCTGACCTCGGGGTAGGGGAAGCCTCCATGACAGCTCCTCCAGAGAGATTGGGGTGGGGGGAGAAGCACCGCCTGGAGCCCTGGCTCCTCCAGACTCCCAGATGACTCCCAGCACTCATTTTGCAGGCTACAGCAGGAGCTGATGACCCTTATGGTGAGTGACTACGTGCCCAGACCCCCCAACCAGTTCTTCCACCCTCCACCTCCCACTCCCCTCCGCTAATCAGCGACTTTCCTACATCAGGTTCTTTGCTAGACATAGTGCAGGGGATTAAAACACGAGTCCAGTTGGCGCCCTTCTGGGAAGAAGTTCATATACCCCACCTACACCTTTCCTTCCAGCAGTGTCTACTCCCCATCCCACCCCCACCCCCACCATGAAGTTCTCTCTAAAATACAGTTCCCTGAAACCATACAAGGCTTTCCCTCTATCCTGCCTGGTCCTACTTCCTTGCCTGGAGATTTACCCATACCCTGCTCTCCACCCTTAATATTCTTAATCCTGTCATACTTTGAAATGCTTCTTCCCAGATGACCTTGTCTGCATTAACCCTGAATATCAACTCAAATCCTTCAGTGCCCCTATGTAAATCTACCTAGTCTGTGAATGATCTGGAGGCTTTGTGTGTAACCAGCACTCACTGGCATGCTCAGTTGAATTCCCAGCATCCAACAAGATTGGAGGTACAGAGCTCCCTTCTGCTTCTCTGCATAACCCCTCTCTCCTTAACATACCCAGTACCCCTCCCCAAAGGGGAAGGTTCAGCCCCCGAGAACTGAATCGCTTCCCCAGAGAAGCCTGTCAATTTGGTCTGGTTGCTTTATTTCGGATCAAAATGTGATGCGCTTCAGAGGAAGGAGTTCACCCACTGACCCCTAAAAGTGTAGTCTGCAGCCCAGCAGGTGTTGTTTCTTCCCCCAGATGTCTGGTGACAAAGGAATTTCTGCCTTCCCTGAATCCGACAACCTTTTCAAATGGGTGGGGACCATCCATGGAGCAGCTGGCACAGTAAGTGTAGGGTTGAGGTCGGTGAGTGTGACTTGGCTGGGTCTGGGGAGAGGTAGGAGGAGAAATCCAAGTGCAGGTCAGCTTCAAGTCTTCAGCCTGGCAGGACGTTCCCCTGCCAGGACCTCGTGCTGGCCTATGGCCTTGTGCTCTGAGCCTATGGCCTCGTCTCTCCCTCTGTATAGTAAGAGGTTGGGTTTAAAGCAGGGCTTCCCATCTTAAGTGCCTACAGGGGGCCAGACAAAAAGGAGAATGGAGGGTACATGAGGACTTTGGCCGATGAAAGGGCTCAAGTAAGTCCCAAGATGGCAGCTTGCCATTGCTGCACGTCTGGGTTTTGGTTGGTGGGTTTTGGGGTATTTTATTTTTAATTTTTTTTAATGTTTATTTACTTTTGAGAGAGACAGAGACAGAATGCGAATGGGTTAGGGGCAGAGAGAGAGGGAGACACAGAATCGGAAGCAGGCTCCAGGCCCTGAGCTGTCAGCACAGAGCCCAGTGCAGGGCTCAAACTCACAAACCGCAAGTTCATGACCTGAGCCAAAGTCAGACGCTTAACCGACTGAGCCACCCAGGCGCCCTGCTCCACATCTGGTTTACGATTAGTCAGAAATCCACGATACAAATTGAGGGTTGATGGGGGGTGGGAGGGAGGGCAGGGTGGGTGATGGGTATTGAGGAGGGCACCTTTTGGGATGAGCACTGGGTGTTGTATGGAAACCAATTTGACAGTAAATTTCATATATTAAAAAATTAAAAAAATAAATTAAAAAAATTAAAAAAAATTAAAAAAATTAAACAAAAAATAAAAATAAAAAAAAATTAAAAAAATTAAAAAAATT
>NW_026057578.1:14777478-14803845 GCF_023721935.1 Panthera uncia | reverse complement strand
TAAAAAAAAAAAAAAAAAGAAATCCACGAGTGCCTGGCTGGCTCAGTCAGTGTAACGTGTGACTCTTGATCTTGGGGTTGTGTCTATACCCACGTTGGGTATAGAGATTACGTAAAAATAAAATCTTTTAAAAAATAAAAAAATCTGGGTGTATGTCTAAAACATCCTGGTTTTTACATGTTAGTATCTAATGTTATAACTGACTAAAGCACAGCTGTGGTAACCCTCAGGATGCCAGTTTACGCCCCTTATCTGTAGGATAAGGATCACTGATGTCCCTGCCAGATATGCGAGAAAGAACCAGAGCCATTGCAACACTTTGTCTTTTGTCAAGTCCCAGATAAACCCAAAGGTCCTAGCAAGCCCCTTTTTGGGGCTTGAGTTGGGCTGTGAGGCTCAGGGTGGGAGGTGTACTCCCCACCTGTTTCTCCGATGCCAGGTATACGAGGACCTGAGGTATAAACTCTCCCTGGAGTTCCCCAGTGGCTACCCTTACAATGCGCCCACGGTCAAGTTCCTCACGCCCTGCTACCACCCCAACGTGGACACCCAGGGTAACATCTGCTTGGACATCCTGAAGGACAAGTGGTCTGCCTTGTATGATGTCAGGACCATCCTGCTGTCCATCCAGAGCCTGCTAGGAGGTGACTTCTGAGACCAGCCCGTCCCCTGAACCCGGGAACCTGTCAGGCCTCCCGGGATTCCCCCAGGCCAGCCTCTTCTACCCCTACTGATTATTCTCTTTCTGTCCGTCCATAGAACCTAACATCGATAGCCCTTTGAACACACATGCTGCTGAGCTCTGGAAAAACCCCACAGGTGGGTCCTCCATCCTTTCCCGGCACCGGGTGATCCCTCCCCAGCCTTCAAAGGCTCCCTCACACAGAAGGATCTTGGTGACTTGGGACTGTGTCCTGAGGACTGGGTTGGGAGTGGATGTCAACCTAGGGAATCCACTTCTGCCTCTGCCTTGGTGTTTTCTGATTTGCTTGTTTGCTATAAAAATCAGGAAACTCTTCCCACGTTAATGTAGGTTGAGGGGCTTTTTAAGTAGAAGGCAAAGCTTTGTGCAAACGATTTGCTCACTGAGCCCCCCCCAGTCACCTCCCCAGCCTCACTGGAAGCAGAACCCCTCCCCAAGACCTGACTGGGTGGGCAGCAAAAGGGACTCTGTTGTGCTAAGAAATCCTCTCCAGCTCCCCAGATTTTGTATCCTTGATTGCCCTCATGTGCATCTTAACCCCCGTCCCCACCACTCCCTGATACCTGCCTGTTCTCTTCCAGCATTCAAGAAGTATCTGCAAGAAACCTACTCAAAGCAGGTCTCCAGCCAAGAACCCTGACTGTCTAGCCTCTTTCCTTGTGTTGTCTTTTTATTTTCTCCTTAGACAGTCTGTCCTTTCCTTCATTTCTGCCTAGGACTCTGTATCTTAAACTGTGGTGTTATTTTTGTTTTATTTCTGTTTTTTAAATTAAGTGTCTGGTTGAGCCCTTGTGATGAATATATTAAATAAATACATTGGTTGGTTTTTTTTTTGGGTTTTTTTTTTTTGGTTTTTTTCTACAAGTTGCCTTGTAATTTCCTCAGGGTTGGGAGTGTTCAGCATGGGTGGAGTAGGGTCCAGGCCCTTGCCCTGCTCCTCTCCAGGGACTAGAAGCAGCTGAGAGGCTGTGTGGCTGCGCAGGGGTGATGAGGACTCGTTCCTCTATGAGCTTAGTCATTTCATGACTGCATCTGATTCCTCACCTATAAGATGGGTCTCACAAAATGCCTCTGTAGAGTTGTGACATGAACCAGGGACGTCAGTGGATACTGGAGCTGCCCAGCTGAGTTACAGATGAGGCTGAATCAGAAAGCGTGTACGGGGGCGCCTGGGTGGCTCAGTCGGTGAAGCGTCTGACTTCAGCTCAGGTCATGATCTCGTGGTCCGTGAGTTTGAGCCCCGCGTCGGGCTCTGTGCTGACAGCTCAGAGCCTGGAGCCAGTTTCAGATTCTGTGTCTCCCTCTCTCTGACCCTCCCCCATTCATGCTCTGTCTCTCTCTGTCTCAAAAATAAATCTTAAAAAATTTTAAGAAGAAAGCGTGTACGTGCACACGTGCGCACAGGAGGGGGTTGGGAGGTGAGGACCAGCCACCTTTTATGACGGGATGTTCTGGTCCTGAAAAAGGAAAAAGAAAGCACTCAGCTCACCCTAAGCAGGCCTGGGGTCTGGGAGACAGCCGGGGAATGCCTCTTCCCGGGCAGAGACCTCAGGACAGCTCCCGACTCCCCCCTTGCCCCAGGCCCCCCATGCCCCCACTCACATTCACCCACTCATCACCAGCGATTCCTCCCGCTCCTGTACCCACTGGCCCAGGCCCCCAGCCCCTAGGCCCTCTCCACTGGCTTGCCACAGGCCCCAGCCTTTGGGGCCCTGAGAGGAAACTCCTGTGCTGACCAGTTGGGGTCTGGGCAGGGGGAAGGGTGGAGTAGGGTGATGGCCCCAGCCCAGGTACTGCAGGAAAATCTCCAACGTGGACCAACACAGCAGCAAGATGCCCTCCAACACCGCCTGGGTCTTGGCCTCACCCAGCTCTGCCAGCAGCTGACTGCGCAGGCCTCGGCGGGGGGGGGGGGGGGGGGGGATACCGCAGCGGAAGGCATCAGGAAGGTTCTCACTTTTCTCTTATTCCTGCCAGCCCAGGCTCCTTCCCTGCTCTGTGCCCCCACGGAGCAGGCAGGTGAGAAGTGGCCTGTGGATCTGGGATGGGATTTGGCTGACACTGTGTGGCTAGCTCTCCCGGCAGTGCTGCCCAATCGGATGTGCAGAGAAGTCTGCCTGGGGTCTACCTCCAGTGCAGATGTTGATTCAGTGGGTCTGTGTGGGGCCTGAGGATCTGCATTCCTCCCGAAGTTGAAGATGAGCTGAGCGGTGTTCTCAAGGCGTGGCCCTTCCACCCGGAACTTGTTAGAAATGCAAATTCTTGGCCCCAACAAGCTCTCCGGGATTCTGAGGCTCTCTCAACTTTGAAAATACGTGACTAGAGGATGTCTAAGAAGACAGCTCAGAAAGTAGCACTGAGATGATCCTTACTAAATGCTGGCCAAGGCGGGTATATTTTTTTGTCTGCATTAGGAGGCTTCTCCACGTGGTCCTTGATCCAATTCTTGGGCCACCCAGATGGCCACATGGCCTGCCTTGTGTCAGTCACAGGGGTGGACTATAGCTCAGAACCAATCAGAGTGTTCCTTAGAATTAATCCCTGGGAGAAAGTAAAATGATTTTACTAATAGGGTTGCTTAAAAGAGGAGGGAGTCCGGGCAGCTGGTGCAGACAATTGCAGATGGGAGAAAGCCAAGCAGAGACCAGTAGCTGGGAGATGGAGGTGACATTGAGACTGGCCTCCAGCTGACGCCTCAGCATCCCAGTTTCGTGAGCCAGCAAATCCCTTTTTAGTTTAAGTCCATTTGATTTAGGTTTCTGGCACTTGCAACAAGACGGAGAAGGTATTGTTCCCATTCGCCCCATACCATTACTGAGTGCCTGCAGTACAAGCCCTATGCTTGGGGCTGGGGATCAAGCAGGGGAAAAAACACAGTCCTGTCCTCAGAGGCTGAAGGTCAGGGGGCAGACAGGCAGGTCAGTGGGGGTTGAATAAGTGCCATAAGAGTGGTGGTTAGGAGCTCAGGCCTCACAGGCAGAACAATCGTTAGAATCCCCACCCCCCTCCCTGTTACTTGCGTACATTTAGACTAAGCCACTCCGTAAAATGGAAATATTAGTAGCTACCTCATAGGACAGACAGACCTTAGAGTAGTGCCTGGCATGTGGTAAGCCCTCCTTAGATGTTGGGTACTATGAAAGCTCAGAGGTGGGGCACCTAACAAAGACCAGGAGAGTCAAGGAGGGCTTTCTGGAGAATGGACTGGGCCATGAGGGAGGGATAAGGAAGGGAGCACACTCCTTGGATAGCAAGAAGTTCAGCAGTATGGAATAGTGGCATAGTGGTATGGACGTCAGGTCGCAAAGGGCTTGTAAGGCCTTTAAATTAAAGGCCTTTACCGAGAAGGTTCTGGGGCACCTGGGCGGCTCAGTCAGTTAAGCGACTGACTCTTGGTTTCAGCTCAGGTCATTATCTTATGGTTCATGAGTTCGAGCCCCACGCCAGACTCTGCTGATAGCATGGAGCCTGCTTGGGATTCTCTCTCTCTGCCCCTCCTGCTCTCAGTCCTCTCTCTCACTCTCTCTCTCTCTCAAAATAAATAAACTTTAAAAAAGTAAAAATAATAAAATACAGGGGCTTTACCTTGAGACACCTAATAAAGCCTTGAGTAGGATTTGGTGTCAGAAAGCTGCTTCTGGCAGCCTTGAGGGGAGGGAATGGCCAGGAGGTTAACTACTGTTCTGAGTCACAACACTGAGCGGGCTCAGAGAGGACGGATAAAAGAGTAAGGAGACAGAAGGAAAGCAGCAGACCAGAGCAAACCGCGGGTGGGAAGGCGGCTCCAGAACTCCAGGGTGCCATCTCTGAGATGGGGAATTTATCAGATTAGAGCAGGACGGGTGTGAAGTTCTAAGGGCAGCTAGGGAGAACTGTCCACAGGCAGGTGGTGCCACAGTTAAGAGCCTTGCTCCTGTTTCCACATGTGTGTGCCCGGGTACGTCACCGCCTTCCTCCGCTGTAAAACGGACAGAACAGCCTCTGCCTGCCTCTAGGGTTATGTGCATCAATCAGACAGGCCCGCAAGGCACAGCACACAGCAAGCGGTCCTGGTGATGAGTGCTGACTCCGGCTGGAAATAGAAACTGGGAAACATGAATGCCTCAGAAAGGGGAGCCAAGAACACGAAGGAACTGGAAAGGGAGGACTGTAGCGATGAATAACCGCACCAGTCAGGGTTTCAACGTGGTAGTAGTGACATTAATAACAGCGTTAGTGGGGCTCCTGGGTGGCTCGGTCGGGTTAAGCGTCTGACTCCGGCTCAGGTCAGGATCTCACCGTTCGAGAGTTCGAGCCCCACGTTGGGCTCTCGAATGTACTTATTTGTTCAAATAAACATTTAAAAATAATAACAGCATTAGTACGTGTCACACTCTGTTCTAAGCGCTCTGCACTAACAAACTAACTTGTTCTCACAACCCTGCAAGGTTGTGATAATTCTCATTATCCCCATTTTACAGAGTAGGAAACTGAATTACGGAGTGGTTTGTCATGGCAGTGAGGGTTCGAACTCATTCAGAGGCACCCTGCCTCTAAAGCTAAGGCACCACTGCACGGCATTAGCTTTGACCTGCTGCCTGCTGTGATCGAGTCGTGCACAAAGAGTTACAGAAGCCAGAGCACAGCCAGTGGGAGAAGGGATCAAGGGAGAAGGTGGTATCTGAGCTGGGTCCTGGTATCTTTGACGTGGTATCTGAGCTGGGCTGAGAAACTTGCCAGGCTTTTTAGAGGAGGAAGGGCATTCCAAGGAGGGAGAAGGCAGGAGCAAAAGCCAGAAGGCTTGAAAGTGCACCCCCACTGTCCAGGGCAGGAGTGACAAATCGCCCAGCGTGACTGGAGCCCAGAGGGGAGGGAAGGAGGGGAAAGGAATTTGGATTGGATTCTAGAAGCAATGGGGAGCCTTGAAGGTCTTTCAACGGGGGAGGAGCAAGGTCAGATTTCTTTTGGCTCCATCGTGCTGACGGCCGTGTGTTGAGCCCATTGGCCGGGGCTGGAGGCAGGGGTCCAGGGTGGAGACGAAGACGTCAGAACAGACAAAGTAGAAAAAGTCAAGCAGGAACGAATGCTGCCTGGAACGGACGGATACTCCCCTTTCCCTCCCCAGCCCGGCAGTCTGCACCAAAGACCCAAAAAGGCTCCAGAAAGGAGGGACGGTAGGGAAGGAAAGGGGCCTCGGTCGCCTGCGGCGCCCTCACCCTACCCCCATCCCAGGCACCCTCACTCACCCCGACAGCCCCAAGGCCCCGGCCACCCTCCTCCAGCGCCAGGCGCCACCGCAGCCCGTCGGCCGAGCTGCCCACGCCCAGCGCCAGCTACCAGGAGCCGGCCGGGAAGCTGACCAGCGCGTCGGCGCGTCAGGCAACTCGGGTCGCCCCTCCTCGGATCCCAAGTGCGCTCGGGTGGCGCCCTGGGCCACGGCCCAGCCCGGCGGGCCATGACACCCACTCCCCTGCTCCTCCCCTCACTCAGGCTACGTGCTTCTCAGCGTCTGTTTTTATTCTTTCTGGACACAGAGCCAGCAGGGGCCGCGCCTCCCTCCCGGGGCGGAGAGTGGGACGGGGCGGGGTGGCACCGCCCGGGCCCGAGGGACGCGCGGTCGGGGCGGGGGAGAAGCCGACTTCTTACTGCACGCCTTCCATCATCTTCAGGAACTCTGCGGGGAAGGAGAGGGGGAGGAAATCTTGCACAAAACCGCCGAGAGCTCCCCACCCTGCCCACAAAGCCAAGGACGTTCATGTGGGTGCCACGCCCCGGACGTTCCCGCGTGGCGCGCCCCCCCGGCCCTCGGCCCACCGCCACCAAGCTCTCGCGGCCCTCACCGTCGAAGTCAATGCGGCCATCGTTGTTCTTGTCACCGTCTTTCATCAGAGATTCGATCTCCTCGTCCGTCACGTGCTCCCCGGAGGCCCTGAAAATCTCAGCCAGCTCTTCCGCATCGATGTAGCCGTCTGCGTTCCTTTGGAGCGAAGGGACAGCGTAGGGCTCAGGGCAGGCAGGGGCGAGCTGCCCTGGCCACGTCGACGCCTCCCCTCCCTCACCGCCACCCCACTCCGAGAATGTAAGTGCCCGGCCGGCCAGACTCGCCCAGCCCAGCGCCTTCTCGGCTCCCAGGCCCCCAGTGCACCTGTCGAAGATGCGGAAACACTCCGCCAGCTCCTCCTCGCTCTTCCCCTTCGCATCCTCTTTCATCTGGCGCACCATCATGACCAAGAACTCCTCGAAGTCGATGGTGCCGCTGCCTGTGGGGAGCAGGTGGTGAGTGAGCCTGAGCCCTGGATGCCCACCTCTCCCGCCACCGTCCCAGCCCTGCCTTGGAGGGCCACCGGCTCACCGTCCTCGTCCACCTCCTCGATGATGGCATCCAGCTCCTCTTTGGTGGGTGTCTGGCCCAGCATCCTCATCACCGTGCCCAACTCCTTGACGCTGATGTCCCCGCCACCGTCAGCGTCAAACATGTCGAAGGCGGCCTTGAACTCTGCCGGAGGAAGGAGGCAGAAGACCGAAGTGGGGCTGCCTGGACTGTCAGCCTCACACCTTGTCTCCCACCCTGTTCCAACACCGTTGCCCAGCACACATCCCCCCAACAGCCCGCCCGCCCACCTGCACTCACCAGCGATCATCTCCTCGCTGAGGTAGGACCGGGCCTCTGCCTGCTGGTCCGTCTGCAGAAGACGCAGAGTCAGAGAGAAGAAGGGGCAGACCCCCGAGCTCATTCTTGTCTCAACCCCATTCTCTTTAACCCCCTTCTGTCAGTGCCCTTTGGTCTTCCAGAAGAACAAGGCCAAACTAGCAACACCTTCTGTATGTTCTCACAGCACCTGGCCCCAGTTATGAAGGACTAGGGAGAAAACGGATTACGCCCAAGGTCTTCAAACTTGCCAGTCAGATGCCAGGTCAGGAATCCCTAACCCACTAACCTTGGGCAAGTCACTTATTGTAACTTTATCTCTTCTCAGCAGCTTCTCAGAGATGAGATAGCATTGGGGGTGTGAAAGGGTTTTGTAAAGTGCCAGCACTGTTCCAGCATGATTTCCCACTTTTCCCTAGCTCCTGACAGAGCCTGGCACTGTAATAGGTGCTCAATAAACGTATGTTCTCAAATAAACAATAATGCAACGCAAAGTCGCTGAGCACCTACTAAGTGCCCATCAGGCCAAAGACTAGGCACTAAAACCAAGAAGATTCAGACACAGCATCCCTCCCCTCCAAGAACTTGCGGAGATGGAGATTTTAAGCTTCCTTCTTATCATTCAGTCATCAGAGTAAATACCACTCATGCTGGGCTGAATATAATGGGGGCCTTGTGGAGGTGAAAGTAAGATTTCGAGAGAGGGGATCTGGCCACATGCAAGCCAAGCCAACTGGCTATGGGGCTTTGGACTGAGGCTGGTGAGGAGGAGGGGCTGAGGTGGCCAAGGTGTTCTTTGGCGGGCTGGCTGATGCCTTCCTCCTTGCCCCCCCCCTCCTCCCTCCTCCTTGTCCATGCAGGAGAGTCGGCTATTTTTAGTCTGGCGTGGGCCACAGCAGCTGTCCTCCAGGGTCTAGTTACCCCTTGAAGTGAAGTGGGGTGGGGGACCTCAGCTGACATGACAGCCCCAGATTAGAACCCCCCTCTGAGAGGCTGGGGTCTGTCCTCTTCTGCCCCTTCTCCTCACCCTTGAAGCTCTTGGACTTGAGACCTTGCAGACCTCCCCTCTTCCAGAAGAGTCTTCTCTCACTGGCAGTAGGAAGGTTTGGCAAGACTTCTAGCCCACCCCTGCCACTGGCTCACTGGGTGACTCGCTCTGGCCCTTGGAGTCCCCACCATGAGAGAGACAAGCTAGGACCCCCTCACACTTCCATGACCAACACTGCCAAAGCCTCACGTCTGCAGGGAGTTGGCAATACCCCCAGCCCTCCCCTTTCTAGAGAAGTCCAAGGGCTTCTTCCCCAGGCTTCCTTCTAGACACCCAGGCTCCAGGAACCTTCGCGGTCCATCTTCAAACATCCAATTACTGAACTACAGAGCACCCAGATCTGGCCTGGGAGAGGTCCAGAGGTGCTCCAGCAAGCAAAGGGCTGAAGTCCTTTCTTGTCCTTACCATGGTTGCTAGTCACAGGGCCTCCTCTGCTGTAGGTCACCGCCTCAGACACTCCACCACCCAAAGTTGCCCTGGCCTGCTCCAGCCCCTAGGATTTGTAGGGGCTCCCTCCCCTCCCACCTCCCTGCTCCCCAGGACTGACTGCCCCAGCCAATCAGATCCTGGGGTCAGTGAGTGCCTCCCCCCCCAACCCCCGCCCCATCCCAGAGTCCTAGCCCATTACCTAATTTAGCCAAGGGCCCTTGCAGAGAAATTTAAGCCTCTGAGCAGGTGGCAGGCCTTGATGTCCTAGATTCTTGGGAGGAGAACCTGCCCCGCTCACCGCCTTAGCAAGCCCCTGCTCAAGAATCATGTTTGCTCCAAGATGGGTAAGGACAATCAGAAGACAGACAAGTGAGGCAGCAAGGTAGACTGGGAAGAGAACAAAACTTGAAGTCTAAAACCCAAGATCCAAATCCTGTCTCTGCAAGCCATGCACTCTTAGGCAGGTGACGATGCCACTCTGAGCTTCAGTTTCCTTCTCTGCGAGACGGAGATGGGGACGGTCATAACCTCCCTCACAGAGAGACCACGGTAAACGGGGGCCCAGGTACAAGTCACCTAGCTTGTGCCAGCTCCAGAGGGTTGATGCTTGGCAAGTGGAATGTCCTGTCTTTGAACCATGGTAGAAGGCAGGGGAGGGGGCGAGGAGGAAGTGACAGCCACGGTTTGTGAACCTCTACGACGTGCCACACTCTGTGCTAAGCATTTTAACCATGTGATCTCATCTGGTGCTCATCCTCTGAGATAGAAGCTATTATTACTCCCTTTTCCCGGGGGACCTTTGTAAATCGTAAAGGTCTATAGTCATGTTGGGTGATTCTTATTAATCCTCAAGGGAAGTCCTATCCAAATAAGAAATCTATGGAGGGGTCCAGGAAATGGGTATGTAGTTGGAGGAGAAATAAACTTTGAAAGCAGTTCCCAAGGGGCTCCTGGATGACTCAGTTGGTTAAGTATGGGGCTCTTGACTTCAGCTCAGGTCATGATCTCAGAGTTTGTGAGTTCGAGCTCCACATCGGGCTCTGTGCTGATAGCAAGGAGCCTGCTTGAGATTCTCTCTCTCTGCCTCTCTCTCTGGCCCTCCCTCACTCACGTGCTCTGTTTCTCTCTCTCGAAATAAATAAACCTCAAAATTTAAAAAAGAGAAAAAAGAAAAGAAATAAAGCAGATCCATCTCTCAAATACACCTTCTCCAGGGAAAAGATGTTTGGGATTCACTTTTTTGAGGGAGAGGGAGACTAGAGGACTAGGGGCAGGTTCTCTACGTGGGTAAAGGGGCAGCTGGCCCATTCCTAGAACTCGGTGAGGAAGTCTGGAGCAGCTCAGCTGGCCGTCTGGAGAGCGAAGGGATGTGCAGAGCGAGTCCAGTCCAGAGGGGGTCCACCCCGAGAATCCACAGAGCCTAGGGTGGATGTCAGAGGGGTAGCTGATGCTGTGGACAGTGGCTAAGTCAACAGAAAGAGCACTAAGACAACTAAGCACAGAGCCTGGGGCCAGTGAAAGGAGGCTGGATTCCAAGGAAGGCAGACGGACAGTGGCAGCCCAGCCCATCTTCCTCTATTTATAGACATTCCCAAGAAAAGCTCAGTGGAGCTAGGCCAGGCTACAGAAGGCCTCCCCTGTCCAGGCAGAGGGCCAAGGGGCAGCGACACCAGGGGATTCCAATTTGGATGTGAGCCCTGGAACTGCAGGATTCCTTTGGAACAGAGTGTGGAACCCTCAGCAATCATTTGTTCCCTGATTTGTTCTTTCATTTATTCAGGGAAATACAGAAGGTCCGAATTTATCTATTCCCCTTGACCCTTCCAATCCCAATCCCCTTTCCTCCACATCTTGCCTGCTGCTCTGGTCAGACTAAAATGGGGCTCCAAACACCACCTTTTCTAGCCTTCAGGTCTTTGTACATGCTGGGTTTTTTTTCCTGCCAGTAATTCTGTCTTCTTTCTCTACACCTGCCTACTTCCCTGTCATCTTTCTCAAATTTTTTTAAGTTTATTTATTTATTTTGAGAGAGAGAGAGAGAGAGAGAGAGAACGAGCAGAGGAGGGGCAGAGGGGGGGCGGATAGAGGATCTGTGCTGACAGAGAACCTGATGTGGGGCTCGAGCTCACAAACCATGAGACCATGACCTAAGCCGAAGTCGGACACTTAACCAACTGAGCCACCCAGACATCCCCGTCTTTCTCCGCTTTAACATCATTTCCTTGTGGTGTTTGGCTGGCTCAGTCGGTGGAGCATGCGACTCTTGATCTTGGGATCTTGAGTTCGAGCCCCATGTTCGGTGTAGAGATTAGTTGCAAAAAAAAATACAAATCAAAAATAACATCACTTCCTTCAGGATCCCTCCTCCTCTACCCGGGCCAAAGCAGTCCAAGGTGGTTTTCTGGTAGTTTCTTCAATCATATCCCTGAGCATGCCACATGACATGACCTGTTCTGAGTTCCGTGGACCAGAGACACTTACCTGTTCATCACTGCATTCCCCAGCACCTCAGCACGTGGCACTTAGCAAGTGCTCAATAAATATTTTGTTCTTTATAAGACTAACTGAACTGGGTGACATCTGGTTATGAGAAGGAACTTCCTAACTGTCGTGGTTGAATAATAACAGGAACGGAACGCCTCGGGAGATAATGAGCTTCCTGTTACTGAATGTATGCAATCAGGAATTCCATGACCATCTCTCAGGGAGGCTATGGGGAGATATTACACAGAATCCAAGGATAGTGGAGGATACGAGACATCAGGAGATCTAGTTCTGGTCCTGTTTGTATGACCCAAGGTAGGTCCCTTCCCCTCACTGACCTTCAGACCTCCCATCTGTAAAATAGAAGTGCCAAACCAGATTTCTGACAACCCATGGTATTTTTTTGAACACTTGCCTTGTACCCAGACTTGTGAAACATGCCAAAATACAACTTAATATTCTTGTTTGGTGTTTGGTGAATAAGTGAGTGTTGAATCAATCAATGAATGAAGGGGGCCTTTTTTGCCCCAACACCCTACTGCTAAGCTGAATGAAGAGTAGTTAGAGCCTTGAAATTACACAGACTTGGCCATAAATCCCAGCTCCCCTATTTCCTAGCTCTGGATTTTGGGGAAGTCAATTTGCCTCTTCATCCTGAAAATGGACCATTATTGTCCAATAACAGCCCCTCCCCCAAGAGGTTGAGTGTGACATGTGACCCCATATAAAGTGCCTAGAACAGGATGTAGGACACAGTGGAGCCTCAAATGAAAGCCCTGCCTTTTCTGCACATAGCGGGGCAGGGACTATGTTTTCCATTCAAAGCGATTTCCCTGCACCTCTCTCTTGTGCCATTCAGAAAGGGTAGGAACGATTGTCAGAAAGATTTTATTTGTTTAATTGTATAACCAACAATATCTGCCCTGCTAGGGACTGATAGTTTGGGCTTTTGACAAGAAGTGACAATAAATTCTCCCTCCTGCTGACCTCCTGGTAAAAGATGAAACACAGCCAGCCCTTTAGAAGAGCTGCTGAGATTACCACGCCTCCCGTGTGTAGGGGGGAAAAAACAAAACCAAACCAGAATTAGGAACTCAGGAGACCTAGGCTGCAAGGCCCCACACTCAGAAACCTCTGGCAAGCTGTGTGACTCTGGGCAAGTAACTCTGCCTTTCTGGATCTCACTTCCCCGTTTGCTACTTCCTATGTGTGAGGCTCAAATGAAATTATGAAATTGTAAGAACCTGAGAACACTATGGAAACAATAATCACTATGTAACTGATCAATCTGTCAGCCTCTGCTCTGTGCCAGGCACTGAACCAGTCAGTGCCCTTTCAAAGGCTGAAAAATTAGTACTAGTTTTAATTGTTCCTGTTTTACATAGGAGAAAACCTAGGCTCATCGAGGCCAGATTCCAACTCAGATCACGTGTCTTCTCCTGGCCTCAAATTTTTCACCAGAGAGATGGGCTTCCAACGGTGGCATAATGACTTTGGAAAGTTAAGAGTGCTGGGTGGAGATTGTGGGACAGATTGGGGCCAACCGGGACAGACGGGATCTTCGGGACGAGCGGGAGGTTTCACTGAGGGCGTGAGCCCCCTTAGATTGGGTAGGATCCCGCAGTAGGCTCGGGTTCGCCCAGGCCTACCCAGGATTCCCAAGTCCCTCCCGGAGCGAAAGGCCCGGGATTCCCGGGAGGCTCCGGGGAGCGGGCGGGGCCGGGGGCGGGGCGGGGCGGCGGCAGGAAGCGGCCGGAGCGGCGCTCGGAGCGGCCTGAGCCCGGGGAAGCCCGGCCGGCCTCGGTAAGCTGCCGGGACTGCACTCGGACCCCGGGGGACCGCGCGCCGCTGGGTGCACCGCGGGCGCCGGGGGGAGAGACGCGCCAAGGGGCGAAAGAGACAAGGGGAGGGTCCCAGCCGCTCCCGGGCAGAGCTCGGCCCTAGGCTGCGTGGGTGGGAGGGAAACGACGCCAGGCGACGCCCGGGGCTCGCAGGACCCCCAACGGGCAGGGGCGGGGCCTCCGCGGCGCCCCTCCCTCCCTCCCCTGACTGGGCCCGCCCCTTCTCGCGCGGTTCGGGGGGGCGGTCTCCCTCCCTCCCCGGCCCCAGCCCCAGCGTCGCGCGCTCCCCCCAGGGTGCCATGGCCTCACGGCTCCTGCACCGGCTGCGGCACGCCCTGGCCGGCGACAGCCCGGGGGAGGCGGCGGCCGGCCCGGAGGCCGAGCAGTTCCCGGAGAGCTCGGAGCTAGAGGACGACGACGCCGAGGGCCTGTCCTCCCGCCTCAGCGGCACCCTCAGCTTCACCAGCGCCGAGGACGAAGAGGAGGAGGACGACGAGGACGACGGAGACATTGGCCCCGACCCGCTGCCCGCCGGGGACGGGGCGTCGGGGGAAGATGCAGGCGAGTTCCCGAGGACAGAGGCGGGACCTGGGGCTCCATTAGGCCTCCACCCCAGCCACCTCTTGGCTGTGTGACCTTGAGAGAATCACAACACCTCTCTGAGCCAAGTTTTCCCTCGTGTCAAATGGGGGAAATCACTCCCATCTCGAGGTTGCTGCGGGCATTAAATGTACAGGATCCGGGATGTACAAATCCGAAGAATGTGCTGGCGATGTTTGGGGGGTGGAAATATTTAGAGTCGACCGTCTGCTCTGCTAGGCGCGGTGTTTGGCCCCAGACCTCTCCCTGGCTTTCCGTTTACATTTATGTCAAATGGAGATAAAGCCTGTCTCACCTGTCGGGAGGATGAGTGAGGTCACTGCATGTGGTTTATGTCGACCTTAGCCACAGGCCCATTGATGTAACTGGTCATGTGCTCATGCAGAACGAAGCCCCCCACCTGATGGGCAGCGGGGCAGTCAGCCCCTCACAAGGCAGTTGCAGGATTTCTGGAAGAAGTCCCGGAACACCCTGGTTCCCCAGCGTTTGCTCTTCGAGGTGACCAGCGCCAACGTGGTCAAGGACCCGCCCTCCAAGTACGTGGTGAGTGAGGGTCCAGGAACCCCTGGGCTGTGAGTTTAGAACTCTGGCTAAGTAGGGGAGACTCCAACTTCCTGAGGGGGGCAGTCTGGCTGTGTAGTTCTAAAGGATCACTTCATTTTAGGGATGGGGAAACTGAGGCCAGAAAGGAGATATAACTTGAGCAAGTCCTCAGGCAAATGATTTAGCTTCTCTGAGGGATTATGGACATGCCCCCCATCCTGGTTTTGAGACTAAAGAGAACTAGGGTGTGTGCCCCCCAACCCTAGGTTTTGCAGACTGTAGCAAAATACAAGATACATAGGAAAAAATATTATCTGGGTTAGACCTGAAACCCAAGTTGCATTGGTTAGTGGTTAAAAAAAAAAAAGGGTTTTGGATCCAGATCTTGATTCAGATCCCACTTATTACCAGCTGTTTGACCTTCGGTGCGTTGTGTAACCTTGATAATGCTATTTTCTCCTCTGAGCAGTTGCAGAAGTTAAATGAGACAGTGCACAGAAAGCAAGCCCTTAGCATTGTGCCTGGCATTATGAAGTGCTTGACAAAATGGCACCTCTATTATTATGACTTGACCTTGGTTTGGAAATGTCTGGCATCCAGGTAGGGCCTGTTGTGGCATCCTTACAACCCAGTTCCCAGGCACCCACACTGTACCCCATGATGTTGTTCTGAGGGCTGGATTTAGGGGGTAGGTGGGGTTAGGATGAAAAGCAGTGTGGGGGAAGGCCTTGGAGTCTGTTTTCCTTGCTGTGGAAAGGAGAAACTGACATGGAGAATGAGGTCGCCAGGTCCTGAGCCCCAGCCCGACCTGGCCAGTCTGGGCAGTGGCAGCTCCCTGCCTCAGACATCCCTCATCTTCGCCACCCTCCTCCATTTCTGACTCAGCAGGAAAGGGGCCTGTAGCACTGTCCCACATCTGGGCCTCTCTCCATTCCTCTCCGCTGCTGTTAGTAAACAGGGGCCACGCCCGTGGGGTGCCTGCTCCAGTTGGAGCAGGGATGCCTCTGATGATCTAGTCTTAAGTGGCAAAAGTCCCAGCCAGGCGTCATGCACAGGAGAGGGACCCCGAGGAGCAGCTGGGCAGCATGGTGGGGGTGGGACTCTGGGAAGAGAATGATAAGACAGAGCAGGATGGCCAGACCCGTGTCTGGGGGGGACAAATCCCCTTCTCTGTCCAGTGGGGACCCTAAATCCTGACTTAACTTTTGGGGGTTAAGAAGAGCAGGATAGGTCCTGACCCGTGTCTGGGGAGACAAATCCCGTTCTCTGTCCAGTGGGGACCCTAAATCCTGACTTAACTTCTGGGGGTTAAGAGCACAGGCTGTGGAATTAGGTTGGCCTGGGTTTCAATCCCAGCTGGGCCATTTGCCAGCTGTGAGACTTGGGGGGACGTGTTTGATGAGTCAGATGAGATAATGGATCTAAAATGTTTTCTTTTTGCCAAAAAACTAAAAGTAAAAGCTAGATAAATATAAGGGGGTCATTTTAGACCAATGCTTCTTGAAGTGTATTCTGCAGGAAATTGTTTTCCAGGAATGTTAACAATTATTCCTTTGAAAAAGAAAAGAAATTAAAAAAAAAAAATTGCAGTCGATATGTTTTGGGAAAGCAGAATTGAAGAATAAAATAAATTTCTTTAAGGTTAAACTTCTTTTTTTTTTTTAATTTATTTTGTAATGTTCATTTATTGTTTAGAGCGAGAGACAGAGCACAAGCGGGGCAGGGGTTGGGGGGCAGATAGAGAGAGGAGACACAGAATCTGAGGCAGGCTCCAGGCTTTGAGCTGCCAGCACAGAGCCTGACATGGGGCTCGAACCCACGAACTGTGAGATTATGACCTGAGCCAAAGTCAGATGCTCAGCTGACTGAGCCACCCAGGCACCCCAAGGTTAAACTTCTTAATCCTTTAAAATATTACTGTACACTGAATCTTCCAGAGAAGTATAGAATAAGCAAGCCTAATTGACCAGAGGTGGCTGTAATGTTGGCAGTTTCGCAGAGCAAATTCGAGAAAAGGCTGGGTTTGGTGTTGGTGTGCCTTCAACACCTGATGCTCACTAATCCCCCTTTTTAAGTCTGGTGGCTCAGCATTATGCTAGATTAATCCGTGTTCAGGTTCTCAGCTTCACGGTCATCCTGCCCCGTGTTTCTCAGACACTGGTCCTTCCAGTACCACCTTCACAATTCTTGTCCTGGCTAAATGCTACTTGTACCACTCCTTGCTTAACATTTTTCGTCTTAAACAAGTTCAAAAGATTTTAAAGTTCTACCATATGGGGAAAGCCTTGTTTGCCATAAAGAGAACCATAAAAATTAATACAATAAAATCCGTGAAAAATGACACCGTGTCATTAAATCCTGTGTGAATGCTATTGCCCGAAGGCTCTGCCCGGAGATTTGCTTTCTAGCACTTTTCTCAAGGTGGAGATGAGACGTGTTGGAGAAGTGCATTTTATTTTATTTATTTATTTTTTTTTAATTTTTTTTAAACGTTTTTATTTATTTTTGAGACAGAGAGAGACAGAGCATGAACGGGGGAGGGTCACAGAGAGAGGGAGACACAGAATCTGAAACAGGCTCCAGGCTCTGAGCTGTCAGCACAGAGCCCGACGCAGGGCTCGAACTCACGGACTGTGAGATCATGACCTGAGCCGAAGTCGGACACTCAACCGACCGAGCCACCCAGGCGCCCCGAGAAGTGCATTTTAAAAATCAAACTGAGAGCCTCTTAATCTGTAGTCAGGATTCAAATTAGGGGGAGTCACCTCTTGTCTCTGATGCAGTGTTATTTACTCCAGCACATAGCACCTAAAATCTCAGGACCAACATGTATTTATACACATTCCACTTGAGTAGACATGACCTAGGCCAGTGCTTCGTTCACTAGAGAGGAGGGCGGACCCAAGGGGGAGCACTGCCTTGCCTGAGGATACACACCTCCAGGGGAGTAGCTGCCCAGGAGTTCGTGCAGTGCCCAATGTCCTTTTCACAACGACCGCTACCAGGGCTGTCTGAAGACCTCTCCGCCAGTTTGGAATAACCTAGCTAAGGAGGTGGGGGCTCTGTGTCCAGAGTGGAGCAAAGCCCCAGGCTGGTCCTGAAGGTTGCTTCAGAGGCCCAAGAAAGTCGCCTGGGTTTCAGCTCACCGCTGGTTTTCCAGAGAGGCTATCAGAAGAGCTAACTACCCTATGGGAAGGGAGTGCTCCCTGGAAGGGACAAAAGGGGTGGCAGCTCTAGGCACTGAAGCTCATCTCTGTCTTTCTCTCCCCGTGCTGCCTTGGGCCTGGGTCATTTCAGACGAGCCTCAGGTAAGATGGGACTGGGCTCCCTAGCTGCTGCCCCAGCAGCTCCCACCCTTCTGGGCCCAGTCTCAGGGACTAAGGGGAGAGGTGGGGGAACAGAGCTTGAAGTGCGGGTGTGGGGAGGGGAGGGGTACATGGACAATTCACACCTGCCCTGACCCCACCCTCCCCGCAGCTCTACACCCTCGCCGTGATGGGTCCAGGGCCACCCGATCGCCAGCCAGCCCAGATCTCTCGCCGCTACTCGGACTTTGAGCGGTTGCACCGAAACCTGCAGCGACAGTTCCGGGGCCCCATGGCCGCCATCTCCTTCCCCCGGAAGCGCCTGCGCCGGAATTTTACCGCGGAGACCATCGCCCGCCGCAGCCGGGCCTTCGAGCAGTTTTTGAGCCACCT
This sequence comes from Panthera uncia, assembly GCF_023721935.1. Taxonomy (NCBI): domain Eukaryota; kingdom Metazoa; phylum Chordata; class Mammalia; order Carnivora; family Felidae; genus Panthera; species Panthera uncia. The sequence goes on along the minus strand of NW_026057578.1, from coordinate 14,785,871 downwards.
GCAGGCAGTGCCCGAGCTGCGCCATGCCCCGGACCTGCAGGACTTCTTCGTGCTGCCTGAGCTGCGACGGGCACAGAGCCTCACCTGCACTGGCCTCTATCGTGAGGCTCTGGCACTCTGGGCCAATGCCTGGCAGCTGCAGACCCAGCTAGGCACCCCCTCGGGCCCAGACCGCCCTCTGCTGACCCTGGCTGGGCTGGCTGTGTGCCACCAGGAGCTGGAGGACCCTGGGGAGGCCCGGGCGTGCTGTGAGAGGGCCTTGCAACTGCTGGGGGATAAGAACCCCCACCCTCTGCTGGCACCCTTTCTGGAGGCCCACGTGCGGCTCTCCTGGCGCCTGGGCCTGGACAAACGCCAATCAGAGGCCCGCCTCCAGGCCCTGCAGGAAGCAGGTCTGACCCCCACGCCACCCCCCAGTCTCAAAGAATTGCTCATCAAGGAGGTACTGGACTAGACTTACTGCCGCTGTGGGGAGAGGCACTGCCCCAGGATGGGGGATGGGGGTGGGCAGTAAGGACACAGACAGCAGTTGGGAAGTGGTAGGGGGTGCTGGGAACCCCTGTAAGTCCTACAAAGAATTTGTAGCAAACCAAGGAAATATGTTCTTTCTGTCGAGCTGGGCTCAGGACAAGCTTCGGCGGGGCTTGCCCTGGGATGGTGCAGGGAGGAAGCCGGATGCAGCCTCTCCAGCTCATGAATGTCTGGGGACGATGCCCCAGGGTAGGTCAGTGTCATCTCTTCCTTGGCCAGAGGGCCAGGGACTCTGCCTCTGGAGTCCTGGAGCTGAGGGCTGGAGCAGAGCTGCAGCCTGGCCCAGGGGAATTAAAGGCCAGCAGCTCCAGTGGCATTAGTCTCTTTATTGGGTTTGGGGACAGAAGGCCCAGCCCTTGACTGTAATTCCTGCCTCAGGAATTGGGGGAGAAGCCCCAGGCCAAGCTGGTACCTCTGGCTACAGCTTGCTCTCTGAGACCCGGGACTTCACTCGGATCACGCCCTCTTGAGCACAGGACACAGCCAGGATGCCGTCACGACGCCACAGCCGCCCTTGGACCAGCCCCCGGGAGCCACCTGTGGGTGAGGAGAAGGGTGAGAATGACCTTCTCGCTCCTTCACAGCCCAGCATAATGTGCTTCTTGAAAAGGGTGCAACTGGTCTGACAGCCCCATACAAGGGCACACTGAGTGTTGTGGCCTCTTCCAATCTCTAGGTGCCCCTTTATGAGCCTATTATGGATGCTCCCTGGGGGTAACTCCTGTGGGAACCCCACTTGACAGTTTGAAAGCACTTTCACATATTCACTGGCTTCCTCAAAAAGATCACAGGGGAGGAGTTCTGAGGACAGTCTTGGTCAGTAGCTTGGCCGGGTCGAGCCACCCACCCTGGCCACTTGTGGTAGCAAACCTGTCACTTCCCTTTCTAATAAATGAAACCGGTCCTCCAGGGTGGTTCATGAAAAAGACTCCCACACTGCCCCCACCCCACTAGCAGGAAGAAGGGGGTGGAGGGAGGGCCTGGGGCCATCAGGGCTGGCCACCCCTCCTTCCCTGCTTAGAGATTCCCCTGCTAACCCTGGGCCTGAGTTGGAAGGTTCTGAAGGGAGCTGCTGGTCTCCCCTACACAGAGTAGAGCTCACTTAGTTCTCATAGTAGCCAAGTGAAACAGGCCTCACCCATTTTCCAGATGAAGACCGCAAAGTCCCGGGAGGCTCAGGAACTCGGCCATAAGGAGCCGGCCAAACCCGAACCCAAGCGTCCTAACTGCAAGGCTGTTGATCCTGTATTGTGATACTGTTGGTACTGGAGAGTACCCCCTTCCCTGGATATAGAATCCCTTAAGTTTTGTCCCTGTTTTACAAAGCGAGGCTTTTCTTCCTTTGAAAAGTAGTTCCCTAGAAAGGAGCCCAGGGCTCTGAGACCAGGCACTGATGAACGAGTCTGGGCTTCTGTGCGCACTAACAGTGTCCAAGTGGTGGAGCCCTCAGAGACGACCGAAGGCCCTGACCCCAACCAGGTTGGCTAATCAGCACTATTGCTCAGGGAGCCTCTCAAAAATAGTTTCCTGGATTTTATCCAAGACCTGCTGAGTCAGAATCTTGAGGGTAAAATCTGAGAACCTATTTTGAAAAAGCTCCCCCAAGTGGCAGTCTGATGGGCCACCAGGTTCAGATACCACTGCTCGTGGGACCCTATTTGTTCAGATGGGGAAACTGAGGCTCATAGAGGCGCTGGGACTTGCCCAGGATCACACAGAAAATCTGAAGTGGTTCTGGACTAGAACCGGGTCTCTAGTACCTTCTGCCTGTTACAGATATTAAGCTGAACAGGTGTCCCGTTTCAAGCCTCACCCTGTCCTTTTGAAGAGAAGAATGCCAGAGCCTAGAGGAGGCAGGAGAGGAAGTGACATGTGCAGTGCCCCACAGGCTGGGGGCGGAGGGCAGCATCACCCCAGAAAGCAGGCTTCCTGCCCCCCAACGTCAGCACCCTTGTCCTGGTGGCCCCATACTCACCAGCCCAGGGGCTCTCGCATTCATAGAGCATCCAGTGGTCAGCTCGGAAGGGGTTGTGGAACCACATGGAGTGGTCCAAAGAGACCATGAAGTGCACGTTACACTGCCACTGGTGGGGCAGCAGTGCTGTGCCCAGGAAGGCATAGTCCGAGATGTAGGCAGCCACACAGCAATGCATCTTCATGTCGCCCTCCCCTGCAACACGTTCCAGCCCCATCAGCCCTGGGCTCCTGGGCTTTACAGCTCAGGACCTGCAGGGAGGCAGGGGGCAGAGAGGGGCTGCCACACACAGATGTGTAGACTACTCACTGTATCAGGGCACCTGGCCTACGGGGTGTGTGTGTGTGTGTGGCAGGTGACAAAGGCAGCAGGGATGGGCAGAGGACAGGGGTGAGTGAAGACTGAAATCCAGTCTTCACTCCGTAGGTCTCCCTCACTGGGTCCTTTAAGGGGTATCTTCTTCCAGCCTGCACAGAGGCACCGTATGGTTAGCAGAGGTCCCGGAGAAGAACCAGCAAGGTACCTTGCCTTCCCCAGAAAGGGCCGACATCAGGATGATTATAGTCCCCTCCCCGTTTTCCTCATACAAGCGGCCGAGAGGGTCCCGGTGAGAAGCTAAGCCAACTCCCCACCATGCAGACAAGGAAACAGGTCCAGAGAGGGGAAGTAACATGCCCAGCACCACACAGGGCATATGAGGTACAGGCCGAGACCCCTGGAGAGTGTTTTCTTCCAGTCCTTGGGGTCCTCTTACCAATATGGCCCCGGGCTCGCACCCAGAACATCTGTTTGGGCTCCTTGCTCTGCAGCTGGCTCAGGATCGGTGGGTTTACCAGCTTGATCTCAATGGGCACCTCCTTGGCAGCAATTCGGTTCAGTCCTACCCGGTACATCTCTTGGAGGTTGGGGTCCCTGAAAGTAAAGGGGGAGGGGAGAGCCTCTCTGAGCTGCCTCTGTGACCCCCCTCGGTCCTCCACAGGGTCTCCTGACTTTTTCCCCCACAGCTCACCTCCTCTCTGGCAGGCAGAGAAGGAGAGTGTGTGAATCCTTTCTTTGCCACTTAGGAGCCACGTGACCTTGGCAAGTTAGTAACCTCTCTGGGCCTATCTTCCCATCTGCAAAATGTAGATGATGACAGTAGCTACCGGAGTACCAAGGTGTACCCCATAACGGGCACTGTTCTAAGCATTTTGCGTACGCTCACTTTTCACAACGACCCCGTGAGACAATGCTATTATCACCCCGATCCGATAAATGCATGAAGCCCCCGACAGTCCAAGTAGCTTGCTCAGCAAGTGGAGAAGGCAGGGTCCGGACCCAGGCAGTGTGGCGCATGCTCTTAACTACTTCACTATTCTCAACTTTCAGAAACAGGCTGTACAACTTGGACTGAGTTACCCTAAGCAAGTGGGAACACTGTGTCCCCACAGGGGAGGAGCCCATTTCTAGTGACAGTAACAACCAGCCCTGGTGCTCTTCACCAGTATTTCCACTTTCACCCCACCCTCGAGGGCACCCTCCCACAGATCTCCTGTGACGATGGCATGTTCTGTACCTGCACTCTCCACCACAGAAGCCGCCAGCCACATGTGGCTAGTGGCTTCCTTGTTGGACTGCACAGCTCTAGATTTACGGGCCCTTAAGAACAACGTCCTCCTTTTATTTCAGCAAACGTTTCTGAGCTCTGACGGCAGACCAGGCTCTCTGCTTATTCCTCTCTGTCGGTAGTGGTGTGTCTACAATTTATGGAGCATTCACTGAGTACCTTATTGTCTCTTACCTCACTTAATCCTCACAGCAGCTTTATGAGGGAGGAATTATGATTAGCACATTTCCTAACTGTGGGCACCAGCTCAGCGTGGGAAAGCAACTTGCGCAAACTCACAGAGCTAGCAGAAAGAGTCTAAACTTGAACCCAGGCCTTTACCAAAAGATAACACCCACATCCATCCCATCAATACCGTGCTACGTCCCCAGCGTGCGGCACAAGACACGGGAGCCCTCCTTATGAGACAGCTGTGAAGTAGGCAGGACAAACATGACCATTCCCATTTTCCACATGAAGAAGCAGGGCTCTGAGAGGCTGGGGCGTCAGGCAAAGTCGCACAGCAGGAGGGCGCTATCAGAGGCACAGACCCGGCCAGAATCCGTTGTGTCTGTCCTGTGTCGGGACCCAGAGCTCTCTCCCCTGCCCCAGCACTTTTCCAACTTTATTAGCTACGATCCAAGTAAGAAATATATTTTACCAGGCGATACTCAAAATATTTAGCACCCACGAAGGCAAAGGCAGCGGGGACCGTCACCCCTGCCCGGCATGAACTCCTGGGCTGCTGGATCACGAGTGACCCCAGAGGAGGAGAGGGATCACTGAGAGACCGGGAAGGGACGCACCAAGTAATTACAGAAGTATTTCAGTATTTGCGCAACCAGTAAAGCTGCAACAGTACCTGAACTGGCTGAATCACTAAGCTCTGTGTTTACATCGTGACCCAACACACTTGCCCATGCACACCTACTCGCACACTCCACAACACACACAACTGAAACTAAAGCTTCACAAAAGGGTTCTTATCCACCCTATGCGATATGCTCCAATATCTTCTTTCCTGGTCCTTCTCTCTCCCTCCCTCTATGTATGTATACACACATGTTGTACATATACGTATACATATATATATACATATACACACATACATACACATATATGGGTTTTTTTCCCCTAGAGTTTTAAAATGGACTCTACGACCCACTAACAGGTGACGGCAGCAGTTGCCCTGGAGCCTCCAGGTCTCTCACCTTAAATACTGGTCAATGAGGGCCTCATGGTCAAGCAGCTCTTCCGGTGGGGGCACAGCGGGCATGGAGAACTGGTGCTGCAGGGGGCTGGGCTGTGCCTGCTGGAAGGAGGCCTGGCAGATAAAGATGGGCTGGCCACGCTGCACGGCCTTCACGGAGCGCACAGAGAAGCTGGTCCCTGTTCGCGTCCGCTCCACCTGGTACAGTACCGGCACCTTTGGGTCCCCTGCGGTGGGCACAAGGATACAGTGAGCCCAAGTAAGCCCCACGGGACAAGTCATCATCACAATGGCTGGACAGGCCCCTCTGCTACTCCTTCTTTATTCCTTTTCTGTTCTGCAGCAACTGACTGAGGTCCGCTACGGCCTAGGTACTGGGGATACAGGGACAATACCAGACCCTGTCATCCAGATGCTCTGGGACAAGTGGAGCTCCCCTCTCTCAACAGCACAGGACAGAGGGGCATGGCCAGATTCCCTGCATTCAAATCCTGGCCCTGCCACTCACTGTGTGGCCTTGAGAAAATCATTCAACCTCTCTGAGCATTTTACCCTTCTCTACATAGGGATCATCAGTGCTTATCCCTCTCAGTATTTTAATGATAATTAGATTAGCCACAGTTGTAAAGTGTTTAGAACATCCAGCACAGAGTAAGTGCTCTTTAAGTGTTTGTTAAAGAAACTAAATAATCTCCGCTTTTGTCTTGCTTCATCTGTGACTGGGATCTTGTCGTGAGTCCAATACTATTCTTCTAGATCAGAGGTCAGTAACTCTGGCCTGCTGCCTTTTTTGTTTTCTAAGAACAAGCTGAAGCTATTTATTCAGAGTTTAGTATAGCAAGGGAGTCAGCCACCATCACTTGTGTGTGGCAGAAACTCAAAGGCAGGCAGAGAAATGGGAAAGCATTATAGTGAAAAAAGATACACCATATGCCACGATCGGAAGCTGTCGGCACAGGAAGTCCGTAGGGAGCTAACTAGAAACAGGGCATATTTGGCTTTCTCTGGTTGGTCCTAAGTTGGAAGTGGGGACAAAAATTAGGGAAGTTATCTCTGTTAATAAAGTCTTGGCTGTTTGGGGCTGATCATTCTAGGGGCTATGGTCCGGCTTCCTGTGCCGGTTGCTAGAGATGGTGGTCTGACTTCCTACAGGTCTGATGTGTAGACACTAAGTTGGCTTCCTGTGCTGCTTGCTGCCAACTGGGGACCAGAATCCAATTTTTATAGATGGTCTGGCCATTGTCTGTTTGACTATTCGTCCCTCAGAAGCCTACTGTCAGCCAGTCACTTCATCTTAGATGGAAATAGCAGTCCCTTGGCCCTTCTCTTCTGGATGTCTGCATCCCCAGTGTAGGACGGAAGCCACTGGCCCTGCCCCGAGGCCTATCAGCCCTCAACAAGCTAGTCTGGAGGGTTTTTAGGAGCATCTCCTTGGTGTCCCTGAAGTTCTTCCGTGCCTGAGTCAGGCCGATGTTGGAGAACTCTGACACCTTGGCAGTGAGACGTCCTGGGGATGATTTTCAATTTTCAGATGAAAGGAGCAGGTCTCAGGAAGCGTCGCTTCCTCCACCGTCATCCAAATGGGGAGCCAACGGGGCACCGGAGGCTCATTCAACCAACAGCAGTAGACATCACCGTCTGAAGCTGGCCGGTCTGCTCAGCAGGCTGCTGCCGGGCATTGCCGAAGGGTGGGGGCTCCTCAAGGTCAAAGGCCTTTAGGAAGGGCCTCCCAAGAGTCCAGATCCTGGAAACAGCTACATGCGCAGTCTGATTTCAGGTGCTGGAAAGGAACCCTCCTTTCCCTTTTCCCTACCAACAAACTTAAAAAAGAAAAAAAAAAAAAAAAAAAAAGCCCTAACCCTACCGTTAGGCTGCAGCTAAAAGGCACTATTTTCAGTTACTAGTGAGTTCCCTTTCGGTGTCAATGAGTTCTTGGGACATTTTTACTGGAACAGAGCAGGTAGGCCCTGGAATATGTTGAAGGAAGGGAGTCAACAAGTTGTCGGCTGCAGGAGTGACTGGTGGGTGCCAGGTGGCATTAGTAATTAAGGCGGGTTCTGTCAGGTGGGTCTCACAATAACCATGCAAAGTTCTATCCCCACTGAATAGATGATGAAACTGATGCCATTAACATTTGTTTGAATACAGACAAGCCCATTTGTTTTCATATTGTCTGTTGTTGCTTTTGCCCACAAAACCTAAAATGTTTTTTTCAAGTAGGCTCCACGCCCAACATGGGTTGTTGAGCTCAAGACCCTGAGATCCAGAGTTCTATGCTCTGCAGACTGAGCCAGCCAGGGGCCCCAAAACCTAAAATATTTTTTATCTGGTCCTTTACAGATTAATGTGTGAGGACTCTAGATTCACCAAGCTCTAAACCTATACCAAGTCAGATGACTCCTATACAACATTCTTATACCTCTCTAGAGCATCCTTAAAAAAGTAAATCAAACAAATCAAACAAAAATTAAACTGTCATTCTTTCCTGGGTTTTTAAAAAATATTTTTAATGTTTACTTTTGAGAGAGCGAGCGGGGGAGGGGCGGGGGCGGGGGGACACAGAATCTGAGGCAGGCTCCAGGTTTTGAGTGGTCAAGCACAGAGCCCGATGTGAGGCTTGAAGCCGTGAGATCATGACCTGAGTCAGCCGCTTAACAGAGCCACCCAGGTGCCCCTTTCCTGGTTTTTCAGACAAAGAATTGATATGATAAATAGCCAAGGACAATACCCCCACCCCAGCATCTTTTATTTAAAAATATTGAGGGGCACCTGGGTGGCTCAGTCATTTTAAGTGTCTGACTCTTGATCTCAGCTCAGTTCTTGATCTCAGGATCATGAGTTCAAGCCCCCCAGTGAGCTCTGTGCTGGGCGTGAAGCTCACTTAAAAAAAAAAAAAGAGGGGCGCCTGGGTGGCGCAGTCGGTTAAGCGTCCGACTTCAGCCAGGTCACGATCTCGCGGTCCGTGAGTTCGAGCCCCGCGTCGGGCTCTGGGCTGATGGCTCGGAGCCTGGAGCCTGTTTCCGATTCTGTGTCTCCCTCTCTCTCTGCCCCTCCCCCGTTCATGCTCTGTCTCTCTCTGTCCCAAAAATAAA
>NW_026057578.1:14640072-14777378 GCF_023721935.1 Panthera uncia | reverse complement strand
GCCGATTCTGTGTCTCCCTCTCTCTCTGCCCCTCCCCCGTTCATGCTCTGTCTCTCTCTGTCCCAAAAATAAATAAAAAATGTTGAAAAAAAAAATTAAAAAAAAAAAAAAAAAAAAAGAAGTTAAAAATATGGAACCATCATTACTGGAACCAGTAAGAGGTCACATCACAAACTAGTAAGAGAGCTTCCCATTTTTCCTTGCTGCCAGGAAGCTCAGAACGAACCACAATATGCCTTAGCTTAGTTTTTTTTAACACAATCATTTCTTCCAAATCCTGTTACTAGCCTCCTGTCCCTTGACTTCTATTTCAATAGTCCTGTAATAGCTGCCGATTATTTTTTTTTTTAATTTTTTTTAATGTTTTTTTTTTTTTTGAGAGAGACAGAGTGCGAGTGGGGGAGAGGCAGAGAGTGGGAGACACAGAATCTGAAGCAGACTCCAGGTTCCGAGTGGCCAGCACAGAGCCCGAGTGGGGCTCGAACTCACAGACCGCGAGATCATGACCTGAGCCGAAGTCAGACACTTAACCGACTGAGCCACCCAGGTGCCCCCATTTTTTTTCTTTTAAAATGTTTATTTATTTATTTGAGAGAGACAGAGACAGAGAGACAGACAGACAGAGAGCAGGGTAGGAGCAGAGAGAGAGGGAGAGAAAGAGAATCCCAAGCAGGCTGTGCACTGATGGTCGCTTAAGTGACTGAGCCACCCAGGCACCCCACTACCAATTATTTTAAGCTGTTTTGCAGCCTCTCAAGAAGCAGGTAGGGACACAAATAATTGATGATTATTTTAAAACAGTAGCATGGGCATGTCTCATTTCATGCTTTCCCTGGATGGAGACTTTCCAAGGAAAAGGATCCTTTCCCCAGGACCTGGTAGCTCTCTCATGGTTTGGAATGATCTCCCAAGAGTGAAAGAGAAAAGCAAAGGAGGAGGAAAGAGTGTGGAGCTTGGATTTAAATCCCAGCTCTGCCTCCCTGAGCACTGTAGGAGCTGGTTACATAACCTCTCCTGGTCCCCGTTTCCTTACAGGTGGAATGGTGGCAGGAATTCCCACCCCTCGTGTTTACCTTTAAGGACTAAACAAGGTAATGGACATAGCTATGCACTGTATCATGCAAATTTTAGTTATTCCCATAAGTTCCTCATCAAAAAAGAACCAGCAACAGCCTAGGCCCTGCACTGGATACTTTACTTACTCACAAAGACCAAAAATTCTTTAGAAACAAGAGAAAGAGGCCCATTCAGAGGGATCAGGTAATGCTCCCACTGCCACAAAACAAAATAAAACTGTCGCACTGGGCTAGAAGGGTTACGATATCGAAAGCGTAAGTGTAGCACTTCTGGAGCTTACGATTCCACTGAAGAAGTAAGAGCACATTTGCTCCCAGCTAGCATGAAGGTGAGAACAGGGCTGACCCCACAGGAAGTATTCAAATACTCTACAGCAATGACTGTCAGGGAGGGACAGGCAGCACAAGGATAGGGAGTGAGCGGCAGCAGGAGAACGTAGTATGAAAAAAAGGGATACTTACTATTGTAACTATATCTGCAGGGGTGCTTGGGTGGCTCAGGCAGTTAAGCGTCCGACTCTTGATTTTGACTCAGGTCATGATCTCACAGTTCTTGAGTTCGAGCCCCATATGGGGCTCTGCGCTGACCGCGTGGAGCCTGCTTGGGATTCTCTCTCTGCCCCTACCCCACTTGCGCACTCTCTTTCTCAAAAATAAATAAACTTTAAAAGAGTTGTAACTGTATCTGTAACATGAAGGGGGAAACCTCACTACTGTTTTAACATAAATCATATATTATAAAGTTCCGTAAATTCGTCACAGCTGATGAGACTGTGCAGAAGACAGGGACTCAAAATTTCAGGCATCTGCCTTAGGAGTGAGGGAAAGAGAGGGAAGGTGAGATGTTTATGTTTCTCAAAAGAAAGCGTGGGTTTTAAAGGATTACTCCCTCCCTCCTTCTTTGGATTCCAGAGCGTAAACAGCTGTAGGGATCTCATACTAGGCCCCTCCCCTTCTCCATTTTTCAGGTGGGAAGAACCAAGCCTGGCAGAGAGGAGGGGTGGGAGTGGGGGTGTGAGGGGGGAGGGGGGGTAACCTCACTCAAGATGGATGAGCACGTTAGTGGCAAAGCTGAAACCAGACCCAAGGTCTCCTGATTTGCAGGCTGGTGCTCTCTTCTCCAAGCCAAGCTGCCTACTGCTGAACTAGCAGAGGTGACAGCACCCCTCTGGGGATCCAGGACAGTACTTGGCACCAGAAGGTGTGTAAAGAGCGAAGAACAAAAGACCTGCAGGGAGCAGTTAAGTAACAAAGTCATTCTGCCCCAGAAAACAGGTACTCCGTGATCTCAGCAGATGTGAGGTCCAACACTCTTCTTGGCCCCCTGCTTTGCTCCTCCCTAGGCTCCCCTGAGAGGAATCAACTAACAGTCTCTCTCTCCCCCTCCCCCTCCTTCCCTCTTTCTCCTAGGTCAGCCCCCCAAGTCCAGGAAGAAGTGGCTAATGGACCATCAGGGTTGGCTTGGGGATAAGGAGGGGGGTAGTTTACCTGTCCTTACAAAGTAGCAATGCAAAGAGTGCACATGGACGTCTTCACTCACAGACTTGGCTGCAGCCACCAAGGCCTGGCCCACGATCTGACCCCCAAACAGCCGCTGGGTTGTGGGTACCCAGTAATGCCTTCCTCTGTGGGGAGAGGGGAAAGCAGGAAATACTTGGGGACCAGACCAAATCCTGCGACCATCACTGAGCCTATAGGGCAGGATCTCTCGGCCTTATTGGGGTCTGGGATCCTTTCGAGAATCTAGTGAGAGCCATGGACCCTTCTCCCAAGCAAATTCCCTTACTCTGCACACAGCGTACAACTTCAGGGTCCTCAAGACTGCTCAACCCTTCCGGGCTTCGGTTAAGGACAAGGAAGCAATGCCCTTATTTTACACAGAGAACAGGGATCAGAGAGGGAAAGTGACTTGAGCAAGGTCACACAACTTAAACATTACCATTCCTGTGCACTATCTGCATCTTTTCCCCTCAAGTCCAGTGTTTCTTCCACTGCTGATTCCAGGGTAAGGCAGAAGCCCCCTCAAGGTCGTGTGAGGGCGAAGATGAACCCCAAGAGCTGGGGGTAAACTGCACTGAGACCTGCCACTTACATCTCTCAACTTGGGACAGCCCAGTTCTCCCAAGAACTAGATTTAGAGCTCAAAGGGCCCTCAGACTTCAAATCGAAGCCCTTCAGTGCACCGGGGAGGAAACTGAGGCCCCAGAGGCGAAATTCCAGTTTCCCATCACCCAGCCCAGCCCAGCCCAAGGTTAGACTTTTTTTTAATATCACGCAATCTAAGTAGCTCTCCAGGAAGTTTTTTGTAATTCTTCGGTAACGGGAAGGGAAGCTAACACCCGAAGATGGCTTCTGAAAAGCCCTGAAGGCCAAAATTATTAAATCCCTAGCTACAGAGAGAATTTAAATAGCATTGGGAAGGAAACTGGCTCAGGCCCCAGAATGAGTAATGAGCTACTAGACCCCACCTAGTGGTGGAGGGGATAAGGTGTGTAAGAGGAAAAGGACAACGAAAACGCAAGCAGCTGCTTCTAAGTTTTAAACCTGATCAGCTGCGTGCACTTGGACAAGTCCCCGCCCTTTGGGGGCTGGCTCCCCAGGGACATGACTCCTCAAGGGAGGCTGCTGAGAAGGCTATCTCAGGCCACCACTTAATTTGCCCAGATTGCTAGGACCTCCTGGGGATGGGGCTGCGCCGACCTGGTGCGGAGAAGGAGGAAGCTAGGGCAGCGAAGCCAGACCTCTCAGGGATAAGTTCTCTCCCAACCGCAGGATGCAGAGCCTGCATCCCGCGCAGAGCCCATCCTCGTCCGGGAGACTATGAGGAGGGGGCAACGTGGTGGCGGCAGTCGAGATCAGAAGCCTCTGTCCCAATGGGGGTGGGGGGGGAGTGCAGGCCAGATGCGGCCGGCTACCTGAACAGATCCTCGTCTAGCGGCTCGAGGTTGAGCACGCTGGTAACCAGGACGCTGCGGAGGTCCCCGGGGGGATCGCCGCCGCCCTGCTGGTCCTCTGGAGCCTGCGAGGACGACATGGGGTTCACTCGCTGCCGGCCAGGACGCAGCGCTGGGCAGACACGCGGAGAACCGCATTGAACGAGCAGCTTCTTCCGGCAGCTTGTTCCAGCAACCGGAAGCCCCCTGCGGGCCCTGAGAAAGCGGGATCCAAGTTATGATTGGCCAATGTTCCTGTCAGTCTTCGTGAGAGGGCGTCGATTTTTCCTCTAGCGACTGGAGAAAAGGAGTGCCAGTCCGGGAATCCCGTGTGTGATTGGGCGTGGCCGTGAGGGGGCGGAACCCGGGACTGGATAATAAGGGCTGAGTGTCATTTCCCCTCTGTCAGATAGCAAAGACGCCCCCGGCCCCTGGTAGCCCTCTCAGTCCTAGGGATCCTCCCGAGCTCCATAAGAGGCCATTCCGCCGGGGCCCACCCTTAAGGCATCCCGGACACAGGCCAGCCTACGGGCCCTCCTAGTGTGACCTCTGACCCCTGGTGTTGGTCTTGGGACCAGCCCCCGGTGCGGGCTGCGGGGCGGCCATGGAGCTGGGCAGCTGCTTCAAAACCTACGAGGACTTCAAGGAGTGCTTCAGCGCCTACAAAAAGGAGAACAGGTGCTCCTTCATTCTCAGGGACTGCGTCTCCGTCCGCTTCCACAACCTCAACCACGGCACGTCAATCCGCGAGGACATCCTGTAAGGGCGGGGCGGGGGCGGGGGCGGGGCAGGGGGGTGGGGAGGAGGCCGGACTGTCCCCTGGTGGGAGGCCTGGACGTGGAGGGAGTGCAGTTGGGCCCTGGTGTCTTAGCATTCAACAGGGCGCTGAGCACCTGCCCTGTGCCTGGTGAAAAGAGCCAAAGCTTCACAGGCATCGCTTTTTGACCACCCACTTCCCCTCCACTCATTCACTCCATTACAGCTTCCCCGGAATAACTGTAATTTGTCCCATTTTTTGAGCACCTGCGGTATCCCTAGCTCAAAGTACACTGTTTTCACAAATGGATTAAAAAAAAAACAAAAAACAAAAAAAACGCCTTCGCGGTGATTCCCTTCATCAGTGTTCTCTTTACCAGGCAATTAACGCGGTCAGTTGTGGATTGGTTTGTTCATTCATTCATTCGTTTTGTAAATGGTCCCTGAGCTTCTGAGATGCACAGCCGTTTTCCAAACGTTCCCCCATGCCCCAGGCATCCTTCTCCGTTGTGTGCGTGCTTTACCCCGCAGGGCCGAATTGAGAATGATAGACAAAAGCTATTTTTTGCCATCTGGCAGCAGAGAAAACAGGCCGAGAGGCTAAGAAAAGGGTTGACAACTCAGTTGTCTTCAGGGTTCAGGTGAAACAGCCCCGGGTAAGAAAGTTCAACTTTTAATTTCACCATAAGAGAAAGAATGATGAAATAACCACAGACACCAGGTCTCTGCAGCAGGGACCACGGAAGTGGGACTTGGGCAAAATGGAGAGCAGGCCCTATCTAATCAGCCGCAGCTAATGGCCGCCGTGTGAAAATGAAGATCCCCCGTGGCCAGGCTTTGGGGCAAGGGAAGTCAGACATCCAGGCTTTAGGTCAGTTTCTCTGCTTTTTAAAAATTGAAAATCGGGTCCAATTCGAACACAGTCCACGTGGGCCAAGTCAAAGCTGCATGGGCAGAGTGTCTCTCTCTAAATTATTCTAGGCAGTTAAGGGAGAGGTGAAAAGCTCATCTTGAGTCTGTTGGACCTTGATTGTTTTCAGCTCAAAATAATCCACACGTCCAAGTAGCAAATTCTGGGGCAGCCTGCCGTAAACCCCATCAAGGAGTTAAAAAGAGAGCTCTGGAGTCAGAAAGACAGGCTTTACACTTGAGTTGGGGCAAGACTTAATTTCTGTGACGGTTTAATCCTCTAAACTGAAGTGGATATGGTAAAGGTTAAATAACCGAACGCACGTAGGAGCGGAAGCGTGGTGCTCAGTTTCTCAGCGCTCAGTTGCAATCGGTACATGGTAGAAAGCGGTACTTTGACTCAGTACTTTGAGAATCACATGTGCTGCGGGAATTATCACTAGACCACCAAAAGTCCCACTCAACTGGGAGATTCGATGCTTTTATGCCCGGTTTTCCCTCTCATATTTTTATATATGGCTGTTGTGTTTTTGCTTTTGTTATGTCTTTTGGGGAGGATTGATAATTCTTCAAACAGTCCAGGAAGTATTCTCATGTCTCTCTCCATTGCCGTTTGGTTTAATAGCTACCTTTTTTTGGAACATTTTTGGGGGCCGCATTCCAGAGATTGTGCTAAGAACTTTACAGGCATTGTTTTATTTAATCCTCATTACACCCTGTGAACTAGGCCCTTGTTACCCGATTTTTCATTTTCTATGTATCCATAGTCACAAGGCCGAGTAGGAAAGCAATGTCCTACAAAAGTCTTGCTAATAAACCAGCCACTTATAAAATTAGTCACTACTTAATAATTTCCTGCTTATCCCTACCAGTGCCATTAATATCTTTGGCAGTCAGTTTCTAGCTAATCAATAAGTGTGGTAAACATCAGGATAATACAATGGAAATAAAACTAACTGCAAACAAAAATTACACCTCTCCCAAGAGCAAGACTTCGTGAAATCTCTGAAAGTAATGAGAACTCCTTACTTACATCGCCCTCAGCCTGACACCAGTGAACAAGAGGAGAAGAAAAATGAGCAAAGATGATGATGTGATAGGAATTTGACAAACGAAGGATTTGCATAGCAAAGAATAAAATTAGGCCTTTGGGAAACCTGATAAAGCCCAGGAATGTTTCAGTAAAACTGACCTTTCCGTGTTGTAAAAGTGAGACAGGAAATAAAATATCTTAGTGTTTGAGGGGAAATGCACCAGGAAAAAAAAAAAAAAAAAACAGTTGACACTGTAAGTTATTCTTGGATTATTTTAAGAATTGGTATATAGCTGCCATTATAACCTATGTTTTGTTAAATATAATATGAACTTCATAATTTTAGGCTCCTATTTCAAGATAAAGTTCCTCTCAAATCTTTTTCCCCCTCTATTTACTATCATATGTTGTTTCTGAGGGATAGTTTTGGCTGCAATTAACTGAAAACTCTGACTCAAAATGGCTTATTTCTTAGAAGCCTAGAGGTGGGTCTGTGAAGGTGATTGTTTCCATGGCCCTGGCTTTTTGTTTCTTACTGCTCTGCCATCCTCAGGTCTCAGCTTGGTACAGATGCAGGGGTCACATCCAAATGAAAAGCCTTCCTCAGTTTCCTGCAGATTTCCTATCCTGTTTCTTTCTCCAGAATTGGGCCAGTATCCATGCCCATTCCCAATGAGATGAGCTCAATTGGCTTAGACTAGCCCTGAAGTACTTAGCTTTGTGGGGGAGTAATGGCAACCCAAATTAAGTTGGCTTTCTGTTGGGAAGGAAGAAGGGGGCTAAGGGCAACCCACAGATCCAGTCACAACCTTTTGAATGAATTCACTTCGTAGTGGTTCTGATTGGTTTTGGATCAGGTACCGACTTTTACAGACCAGTCAGTACTCTTGCTATTTCTAACTTCTTGTTATTTCTAATTTACAGATTAGTAGTTGAAGACTCAGAGGAAGTGAAATGACTTGTCCAAGTTCACACAGCTAATAAGTGGTAGAGGTAGAATTTAAACTCAGATCTTCTGACTCTGAGTCTTGTTCCTAACTCAAGTTATATTTTCTAAAATGGCTTTACTGCACCTATAAAGATCCTAGTATTGCTCAAGGTGCGATCTACACACAAGGACACAAATCTTATGTAAAATTAAAAGGCTTAGTTAATCTGTACCAATCCCTATAGAGTGAATCACTGTTCGGTCAGTTATAAATATATTGCTTGTACCTCTCTTTAACCATTCACTTAATTTTGACTTTACTGGCTACCTATGTAATTCTCTCTCTGCTCTCTAAGTCTAGAGAGTCTAGAGTCTCTAACTCTAGACTTAGAGAGCAGAGACTGGCTAATTAGTTTGTGTAGCAATTAGTATAGTGTTCGGTACATAGCAGGACTTGGTAAATGTTTGAAATTAAACAAAGGACTTGTCCATAGTTAGTAAAAGTAGTTGTGCTCGGACTAGAAGCCAAGTTGTTGGACAGAACCCTCTCAGTGGTCTTCCTAGTATACTTTTCATGTTTTATAAGGAGAACCTTCTGTGCCATAGTCAAATCATTTAATTCTCATTCGGTACGCGTGCTTAGAGCACCGGGTGTGCTCCACGCGCGGGAGCAGGCACTGGGAGCACACTGGTGGCGCTCTCCGGTAGGGAATACAGACACCTGCAAAGTAGATGGGAAGCAAGGCTGGCTGACTCCCTCCCTCCAGATCCTGGCTGGGCACCCTTAGATATAAGCAGTCAGGGGGATTCAGAAAGGTGTGAAACCATGTTCCTGTCTTGAAGGGAGTCAATGCTTTAACTTAGACAACTAAGTACAGATGAAAATAACCGCAGTGCTCAACGAATTCTTAACAAAAGATTTGTATATCTCACTGTATGTCAGTGCTATCTCAATAAAAAAGATTGAACGAAGTGGGGAAAAAAATAACAGAATTCAGCCTAGTACCCATTATGTTTGAAACATACGATGCCAACAAAGACATTATGTTTACAGATCTTTAAGCAAGTTATTGAACCTGAACAGTGTGTTGAGGGTCGAGTATTCTGAAAAAGGAGAAATATTTTGAAAGCGGACAGGCAGCATAAGGGTTAACTACACAGACTGTAGCCAAGCAGGCTTAGTTCAAATCCCAGATCCCCATCCTTGAGAACATTTTAAAGCCTGTTTCCCCATCTGTAAAATGAGGATAATAGAACCCTTTTCCTAGTATAAAGTGATGCATGTTAGGGGTTTAATATAGCCTGGCATAGAATACCTTAGTACATGTAGTACTGGTAGGAAAGAATGGAAAACACTTGTTAACATATTGGATATAGACACAGAGAAGGAGGAATTAAGAACAAGGCCAAGGTTTCCTCCCCTGGAGGCATAGTCAGTCATTAATGGAACCAGGAAAGGTTTGAAAAAGCTTTATGGCTAACGTTCTCCAGTATCTTTTTTTTTTTTTTTTTTTTTTTTTTTTTTTTTTGGACAAGGCTAACATGCACTAAGAGCATGCAAATTCCGTCTAATTTGATGAACTAGGGCCATGCTAAGATATGGAGCCAGCAAAAGGGCAGGGCCCAATCTACAGGCTTGGGGAAGGTTTTCTAGAAGAGGTGACCATTCCACGTAGTCCTGAAGGGTGAGTAAGCTTTGAGGTGAAGGCAGGTGGGAAGGGTGTTCCAGAGAGAGACAAACACGAGCAAAGGCAGAGAAGTGAGACCTAGCATAACGAATGCAGGAAGCTGTAGACACTTTGTCTTTCTAGGGCACAAAAAAAGAAGATGGTGAGGGGGTGGAAAAGGAGACTGGGAATGTAGGCAGAAGCCACACTGCGGCCACCACTGACTGGCCTTGCCATACTATTGGACTGCTCCAGCCCCTTCCCAGCCCTGAGCTGGGGATAGTGTCGTAGCCCCAGCACTGTGCACACAACAGGTGCAGGCATTTTCAGCCCACTCCGCCCTATTATTGCAGGCCTGGCGTATCCTGTTTTTCTAAGCTTACCCCACAGAGTGGGCAGACAGGACCAGCCGGATTAGAGTGTTTGGAAAAGAGTTAGTGAGGTGCCCAGGCTGTGTCATTGCATGCCAGGGGCTGAGAGTTTTTCCCCTTCTCTCCTGGTCTTTGGGCCGGGACACTCCCTGAAGAGGCAGGGTTGTAACCTGTCCCACCCATGATCTATGCGTCATTCACCTAGTACATCTTTGATAAGCATCTGCTGAAGGAATAACATTGTTAGGTGCTTGGAATACACTGAGAAGTAACTCAGTCCTGCCGCTTCATGACAGCCCCATCCAATTGTTTTTTGTTTTCTTTTTTTAGTTTATTTATTTTTGAAAGAGAGCGAGAGAGAGAGAGCGCGCAAGGGGGGAGGGGCAGGGAGAGAGGGAGACAAAGAATCCAAAGCAGGCTCCAGGCTCTGAGCTGTCAGTGCAGAGCCCGACATGGGACTCAAAGCCATGAATCTTGAGATCATGACCTGAGCCAAAGTTGGACGCTTAACCGACTGAACCACCCAGGCACCCCCTAGCCCCATCCAATTGTAAAGGTACTTTATAAACACCCGATAGAGTGTCACAAGGCATAGGAACTATAATAACGGTAGCCAGGCTCTGGGCTAAATATTGTGTCTGTGGCTTATTTAACCTTCATAACAATCTTATTAAAAGAGTCTCATTTTATGTGTGATGTTCTTCATAAAACAGTCTCATTTTAAAGTGATTTGCCCAAGGTCAAGGAGCTTCTGAGTGCTAGAGCCCTGATTACTATCCAGGCAGTCAGCCTCCAGGGTCTCCACTGTGTAACCACTAGGTATACTGCCCCCCAGAGACGATTTTGAGCCTTTTGTGTTAAGTAAATGCTACGAATTCAGAGAAAGGAGCAGTTACTATGGGTTGAAAACATCCGCAAAGGCTTCCTGGGGAAGGTGGGAGCTGATTTGGCCTTGAAGCTTGGGTTGAATGGGGATAGGAAGAGGAAAAGAGCAGAGATTCAATTTATTGACTCTTCTCCTTTGAATCCTCACTCTCAGCCCAGAATGGCAAAACTGGTAGGGACCTGAAGATCATCTAGCCCAGGGGTTCTCAAACTCTCCTAGGATTTGGACATTTTTCCTTAGATGAAAGATGAATAGAGATCTTTCCTCCGAGAGAGGGCCACTTGTATCTTTGCTGTCTGGAGGAGTAGGAGGCAAAGGTAATAGTTCCCAAAAGGCAGGAATGAAGGGGATATATATTTTTTAAGTTTATTTATTTTGAGAGAGTGAGCGAGAGGGGTGGGGGAGAGTGAGGGGGGGGGGCGGGGCAGAGAGAGAGGGAGAGAGAGAGAGAATGCCCAAGCAGGCTCCTCACTGTCAACACAGAGCCCGACGCTGTGCTCAAACTCATGAACCTACAAGATCATGACCTGAGCCAAAATCAAGAGTCAGATGCTTAACTGACTGAGCCACCCAGGGGCCCCAGAGGCAACATTTTAAACAGTGCATAATCAGCCGGCCTGCTGCTGCTGCCTCTTGTCTGTTTTCTCTCCCGTCTGGTCTCACAGTGAATCCCTGGGAGCTTCAGCTGGGCCACAGAGAGTGAATGGAAGGAGTGGGGCTTTAAACTGCTATACATGAGAATGGATGCAGTGTTAGTTGGACAGGGTCCTGACAAAAGACACCGAATTGGGATTGGAGGATGAATGTCAGTCTTCCTTCCCTACACCCTACACTGCCTCGTGGTCTCTGGAAAACCCATCAGTCACTGTAAATCCCTCCAGGGTCTTGTCTTATAAGGGAAAGGGGTGGGCAGTACCTTTCTCACTGTCACATCTACCTTCCCTAGATACATGCAGGTGAAATTTGTCTGTATTCGGACCCAGTCAAACAGGAAGAGAACATCAGAGGCAGACATGTGCCCAGCATACTTGCTCCTGCGGTACAATGAGAAACTGGATCGACTATTTATTAGTGAACTCAACACCCAGCATGTCCATGTTGATTCCAAAACTGCAGGACCCAGAGGAGACACCACTGGCAAACCTCAAAAGACCATGTACCTGCAGAAACCCCAGCCTGAGCAGCCTGCAACCAAGAAAGACCTTGACCTAGCCAAGAAGTCCCCCGTTGAACCATCATTTTGCTTAGACAAGGTCCAAGCACCCTCAAAGCCAGAGCAGGAGGGCATCACTCCTTCTGACCTGGCCAAGATAGCAAAAGTGATGAAAAACTTTCTTAAGGTGGATGAGGGTTCCATGGCCTCTCTCAGCGTGGGCAACAGCCAAGACCTGGACCGGCTCAGCTTCCAGAGCAGCAAGATGACCGATCTGTTTATCCGCTTCCCAGAGAATCTCCTGCTACACCGCGTGGAGAACACCCAGGGCCACATCCTCTATGCTTTCTTGGTGGAGAACAAGGAGCGAGAGGGTCGAGTGGTACACTTTGCCGTGCTCAAGGCTGAGACAGCTACCTCCGTGGCCAAGATGCTGAGTATCTTCACAGAGTTCAACACAGACTGGCCCAAGGTCAAGGTGGTCTTTGTGGACCCGTCCTTCCCCCATCGAGCCATCCTGCAGGAGATCTTCCCTGCTGCCCGCATCCTCCTGTCCATCTACCACACCACCCGGCTCTTGGAGAAGAAGTTGCATCGTAGTTCGGCAAATCCATCCTTTAAAAGGCTCATGAAGGAAGCCCTGCGGGAGGCTGTGTTTGTCACTTCTGATGCCAGCCTGCAAAATCTCTGTCAGATGTCCCAAGCCCTACTGGACGAGGAGCTCTTCAGCTTCCTGCAGGCCCACTGGTTCTCCTGTGAGCTGCTGTGGTACATGCACGTGAGGAAAGGCCTGCACGCGTGTAACACGTACATGGACAGCCTAGACGTTGTCACCAGCAAGGTGTCCAGCCTCTTTCGGGAACAGCAGTCCCTGCTGGACTGCATCCTCCGCTTTGTGGATTATATAGACTTCTTTAATACCAAAGGCTTGAAAAACTTGCCCACAGCTCCTCCCAAGTTAAAAAGAGCCCGACCAGCCAGCATGCCGCCAAAGTCCAAGAAGGCATTCGGAGTCTGTGGGGGGAGCCTCACCAGGCTCCCTGTGGAAAAGACAAAGCCAGAGCCACAGCGGGCGCCGTTGCAGCAGCAGCCACAGGTGCAGCCCTCCCAGGAGGGCATGCTAGACACCTTGCACGGGAGTGGCTCTGAACTGGCCTATAAGCTGTGCCACAATGAGTGGGAGGTGGTGCAGAACTCCACCCACCTGGTGGACGTGGCTGGCTCCTCTGTGGACATTCAGCTACTAGAGGATTCTCACCAGGTGAGCAAAGATGGCTGTAGCTGCAGCTGTTCCTTTCAACAGTGGTACCACCTGCCATGCCGGCACATTTTGGCCCTGCTGCACACCAGCCAGAAGCCTGTGGGTGAAGCCATGGTGTGCCGCCGGTGGCAGAAGAGGTACCAGCACCTCCTTGGGCCCAGTGGGGAGCTCCGGGACCCTGTTGCGGTCCCGAACACAGGCCAGCCTGGG
Source organism: Panthera uncia (assembly GCF_023721935.1). Classification (NCBI taxonomy): domain Eukaryota; kingdom Metazoa; phylum Chordata; class Mammalia; order Carnivora; family Felidae; genus Panthera; species Panthera uncia. The sequence continues at coordinate 14,764,195 of NW_026057578.1, read as the reverse complement.
AAGCAAGGACGGAGCGACGTGATTCAGGACCTCAGCAGGGAGCTGGCAAACCTGCTAATGCAGAGTGAGGGGCCAGAGCTGGAGGAGCGCTGTTCCACCCTGCGCAAGATTGTGGACATCTGGGCTGACCCCTGCCAGCCGCCCGAGCCCAGTCAGCAGCCGGAGGACTTCAAGGATGTGGGCCGCCTCCCTTTCCTCTGGGGAAAGCAAGAGGAAGGGGAGGGGCTCCCGCTTGCTGGAGCCACGATTCATGATTAAGGCACTTGCACGGGCACATTGGACCACAGGCCCCTCTCCTTGGAAGTCTGAGAACTCAAAGTGGGCAGGCCGTGCCAGGGGTCAGCATTTTAACCAATGTCTTCCTAGGTAGGGCTAGGAAGATTGTTACAACAGGGAGAAGAGGAACCCCACTATGTGACAGTCCTCTGAATCCACCCCATTTCTGCCCTACCTTTGTCATTCCTCGGGAACCTCGTTCATTGTCAAGGCCAAAGTTATCTCCATGCTGAAAGGTCACCCACCCCTCTTTCTGCCCTGACTCCTGAGATCAGATCTTACTCCTGTCGGAGGGATGAATTCCTGCCCCAGGATAGGGTGAGACGAAATATACCTGGTAAAAGGACCTGTTTCCAGGGACAAAGGGATGGAGGGTGATCCTTAGCTGTTGCTGCTCTTTACAAAGAATCTGTTATTTGTACTTATTTTTATTCATATTAAATAAAGTTTTGTTTGTTTTTTTTTTTTTTTTTTTAATAAAATCAAATAAGCAGGGAAAATGTGTGCTGCTTGAACAGGGAAGGAACCTAATGGGGGTTGTAGAGCCAAACAGAATCTGATGCCTTAAATTCAAAGACTTAGGAGTCCACCACTGACTTCATCTTCTTGCTACCAACCAAGCCATCGACACTGATTTCAGGCTGCCTAGAATTCTAGCAGGAGGAGGCCAAATAGACGAGGGGGGTGGGGGCTAGACTCCACAGCCTGAACTTGCTGGCAGACTGTGGGCAAGTTTCTAATTTCTTTGACCCCAGGTTTCTCACCTGTAAAAATAAATGTTGGCCTGTTCGAATCCCAATTTACCCTCTAGATTTATACAAACAGAACATTTCCTTCCTTTTTTTTTTTTTTTTTTTTTTTTTTAAGTGTAGTTACTTATTTTGAGAGCAGGGGATGGGCAGAGAGAGGGGGAGAGAGAGAATCCTAAGCAGTCTTCCCACTGTCAGCGCAGAGTCCCAGCCAGGGCTTGATTTTACAAACCGTGAGATTATGACCCCAGCCGAAATCAAAAGTCAGAGGCTTAACTGACTGAGCCACCCGGACGCCCCGGTTCAGTTTTAAGCACCAGCATGGACTTTTGTTGTTGTTGCTGGTTGGTAATTTTAACCACCTAAAGCTGGGAAGCTACCCAGCTGTCCAAGATACCACCTTCAGGGGAACCGAGGTCAAAGTTAGCAGTCGGTCTTGCCTCTTGCTTGCACCAGGATCTTGAGTCACAGCCCCTTTCTGGATCTCTTTCTTCTGTAGACCACTGGAAGGGGTGGAGCTGCGCAACACCAAGGTTCAGCTCTCTCAAGGAGATCTGGATTTCCTCTACTTTAAGGGTTGGGCCCCTGACCCCTGGTGGAGAGGGCAGAATTTGAGACCTGGGCCTCCATCTCCCCATTAGGCAGAAGATACAGTACAACTGCATAGGCACCTTTTCCTATCCCCCGGGGCTTTGGAATTTGGCCAGAAAAGAAAAAAAAAAATCCATAAAGCACTGCAATTTATTTTCCTTTTCATTTTCGGCCTCTGAGGAGTTTCCATAGTAACAGGCTCTTCCAGAGTCTTCTCCCCAGACGCGGGGCTCCGGAGTTCCAGCTTCAGAGCTTAGGCTTGCCAGGATGCTAGTATCTTCGGGCTTTCATTGGTCACCGCCAGCCGAGCCCCTCGTAACCCTAGGAACAGCACCCGCCCACAAATCGCCAGGCTACGATTGGTCTATGCCCCAAAGATCGACCGCGAACTCTTCAGGCCATTGGTCCGAGTCACGGCGAAGCTGGCGCCGCGGTTGGTGAGCCTAGAGGTCAGTCAGAGTCAGGCAGGGTCAAATAGGGAGACATGGCGACGGAGCCAGGCAGTGGGTGAGTGATTTCTGAAGGGGTGGAGGTGTGAGGCAGTTGACGACCGCGGTCAGCCGTGACACAGCCCCCAAAGGGGTGGGAGGTTGACTTCTCTTCTGGCTCCGGCCGGACTCCGAATGGGAACGTCTGACATCTACATCCTCCCACCCGGGTTAGAGGTGAGAGGTCAGAGGCTGCGGCCCCTCTCTGGTGTTTGGACCTCAGGTACTGTGTGGAAAGCAGTCAGGATCCGAAGTCAAAGACTCAGCTTCCGGCTACTTACAGAGTAATGGTGGGCAAGTCACTTAACCTCTTTGAACCTCAGTTTCTTATCTGTAGAATGGGGACAGTAACCCGATTTGGGGCCAAATAGAGGCAACATTTGAACAGAGTATTGCAGTTAATAGAGGGATTAATGGAGAGGCAGGAGAAGCCAAGCACATTTGATAGCCCCTGTTCGTGGTTCAAGGGGTTGAGGCTCAGAGGGAGTGTCACTGACTTGCCCAGAATCATACAATTTTGGGGGCAATCAGTTCGCTTGTATATACCAGGACCAAATGGAAGAACGGATACCAGCAGTAATTTGCAAATATAAAGCACTAAACAGATATTTAAAATGTTGTTTAAGAAAAAAAAAAAAAAAAAAGGCCACATGCACCTCCAGCCTTCACGCCCATTTCAATCTCTTGGAACTGAATTTTCCTATGGCCACCTTACCAATTGGTCTCAGCTCCAATGTCATCCTCTCTCCCCACCCAGAGAGAGCTTCCCTGGCCACCTTAGCCAAAGTATCCCTTCCTCCCCCACCTTACTCTCTACCTGTTACCCAGTTTTGTGGTCTTTGTAACCTTCCTTATTTGTTATATCTTTATCTCTTTACACATTTATTGTATATCTCCCCCAGAACAGTAAGCAATACTGTCACAGTAATAAGCAATACTTACATAGTAAGCAATATTGTCTGGATACATAACTGAAGAGCTGAGCCCCTACTATTGCCTTAAACTTGTGTTCCTCTCCCTAGGCCCATCTTCGGAACAAGATCTGGGAACTACAGTCCAGCCTCAGGCTTCAACTTAGTTGGAGCTTGAGATCCTGAGAGTCTCCTGGACAGCAGCCTTGCAGAGAAAGTACTTTGACCTTGGCATCCAGACATCTCCCATCTCCCCATGGCCCTGACAATGCTGAATGAGCTCCTGATTGAGGACCCAAACCCACCTATGCTGCTGTATCAGATTAGCAAGACTGCTGAGTTAGATACCCTCAACTACCAGAGCTGCTTTATGCAAGGTGTCTTTGCCCATTTCCCTGAGATCTTATTTATCCACCGGACCTATAACCCAGTGGGCAAGGTGCTATATACCTTCCTGGTAGATGGACCTCGGGTGCAGCTGGAGGGTCATCTGGCCCGGGCCGTCTACTTCGCCATTCCCGCCAAGGAGGATGCTGAAGGCCTGGCCCAGATGTTCCAGGTGTTTAAGAAGTTTAACCCAGCATGGGAGAGAGTCTGTACTATCCTGGTGGATCCCCACTTCCTCCCCCTGCCCACCCTCACTATGGAGTTCCCCGCAGCCGAGGTCCTGCTCTCAGCCTTCCACATCTGTAAGTTCCTCCAGGGCAAGTTCTATCAGCTGTCCCTTGAACAGCCTGTGGAGAGGGTGCTCCTCACTTCCCTGCAGAGCACGATGTGCTCGGCCACAGCTGGCAACCTGAGGAAGTTGTATACGCTCCTGAGCAGCTGCATCCCTCCGGCCCAGCTGCCCGAGCTCCACTCGCACTGGCTGCTCAATGACCGCATCTGGCTGGCCCACCGCTGGAGAAGCCGGGCTGAGAGCAGCCGCTACTTCCAGGGCCTGGAGGTCACCACCCGCGTCCTCAGCCAGTTCTTTGGCACCACCCCGTGTGTGGAACAAGGCGTGACCTTGCTGCTCCGATACATGCAGCAGAACTCTGGAGACATGGCAAGCTCCAGCCTGGGCCTGAGTCCCCAGAACAACCACGCCCCCTTAGGCGTCAGCCCCGAAAGCCCCAGAGTGGAGCAGTTAGTAGAAGCCCGCATCCAGCACTCCCTCAATGCCATCTGCACGGGGCCCGCAGCCCAGCTCTGCCTGGGGGAGCTGGCTGTGGTCCAGAAATCGGTGCACCTCATTGGCTCCGGCTCAGAAAAGGTGAACATACAGATCCTGGAGGACACCCATAGGGTGCAGCCTCAGCCCCCTGCCAGCTGCAGCTGCTACTTTAACCAGGCCTTCCACCTGCCCTGCCGCCACATCCTAGCCCTGCTCAGTGCCCGCCACCAGGTGCTCCAGCCCGACATGCTGCCAGCCCAGTGGACAGCAGGCTGTGCTGCCAGTCTAGACGACATCCTGGGCAGCAAGTGGAGTGAGACGCTGGATAAGCACTTGGCCGTGGCGCTCCTCACTGAGGAGGTGAGTCAGCTCTTGCAGCACTGCAGCCAGGAGGAGTTCGAACGGAGGTACAGCACCTTGCGGGAACTGGCCGACAGCTGGATCGGCCCTTATGAGCAGGTCCAGCTCTGATTACCCTGTGCCCGGAGATGCTCACACACGCGTACACACTCACATCCACCCCGACACACACACAGCAACATGCACTCACACTGTTGTACTTCCATGGGCCCTCCCTCCAGGAAAGGACAAGGCTCTTCTATTCTACTGCAGACTGCTACCTAAAATGTGTCTCGTTCCCGAAGACAGGAGTCAGCAAACTTTTTCTGTAAAGGGCCTAGCAGTAAATACTCTAGACTTTGCTGGCCACAGTCTCTGCTGTATATTCTTGGCTTGGTTTTGCGTTGACGGCCTTTTCAGAAGGTTAAAAACCATTCTTAGCCCAAGGGCCTTGCAAAAACAGGTGACCCCCTGCTCTAGGATAAGACACTGAGTGGAGATCAAGGGCAGGGGCCTGGTAACAGCTTCCCCAGTCATTAGATGATTCACCTGACCCACAGAGAAGGTGGATCCCAGCCTTTGTCCCCTAACCCCCACCCAGAGGTCATTAAAGTCAAATGTTGCCCATTCCAGCACTTGTCTAGTTTTTTGTCTTCTAGAAGGCAGCAGAGCAAATATCGCAGAAAGACTTTGGAGTCTGACACTACATGCAAATCCTGGTTCCTTGCCTGATTTCTGAGGCCTAGTTGTGCCTGCTACTAGCTCTGAGACTTCAGGCAAGACACCCTTAAAAAGGCTCAATCTGTTCATCTGTAAAAATGGAGATAGCACAGCATTGGCAAGACTAAAGGAGAGCCTGCGTGTAATGGGCCCAGTGCCCAGTGGGTGCTCAAATAACTGTTCATTTTCCTTCCTTGCCTCTGCTCCCATCACCTGCCCTCAGCTGGCCGGGAAATGTAAGGCAAGAGGAAAATTCACATTGCCTAGGACGTTGTACAAGAAATCTTGATTGGATCCCAAAACAATACAAAAGCGACCTCCACTCCAAGCCGGGCCCCCTACCTCAGGTAATTTTCATCATAACTACTCTGATAAGATCTATTTCCTGACTTAGTGCTATCTGGAGAAACTTCCTGGGGTCTGGACCCTGATGAAAGACTTGCGTTCGTCAGAGCAGCTCCAACGACTGCCCTGTCCCCATCCTTGCCACAGGCACCCCCAATCCTGTCTGCCCAAAAACCATACGGAGAAGCCACCCTGTGTGTCTGGTGCTATTTCATCCAGCTACAAGCAGGAGCCAGGAGGCTGGCCTTTCCTGGATCTCATTAGGGGCATTTGCCCAGAGGCTGCGTGGGCGCGTGCCTGCTCCCACCGCGCCCCCTCCACAGCCCCCTCTGGCTCCGGATGGGCCATCATGAAAGCTTGAGCTGCCCGGATCAGGTCCTCTTCCCGCAGGCCGGGGACAGGCACGGTGGGGATGCCAGCGATCATCATGGCCAGGGTAAGGATGCAGATGTCAGGCTGGGAGCCGGCCTCCTTCCCCCCTGCCTCAGAGGGCATGGGTAAAATCCCTGGTGACAGCCCACACAGCAGCAGGGGCCCAGGCCTGCTGGGGCCACCCAGGTGGGGAGCTCTGTTTGTGGAGCAGCCGTCCTCCCAGCCCAAGCTCTCCGGCCGCCTCGCGTGGGGGGACTTGTGGTGGTATCGGCTGTACTCCTTCTGCCGCAGGGTCTCCCAGCCAGCCCCCCCAGGGCAGCCCCTGGCTCCCGGCACTGCCAGGGCCGGGCCCCGGGCCTGGGCAGCAGGCGCCACCTGCTCAGGTTTCTGGCTCAGTGGGCCTAGTCCACCAGGGGCCACCACTACTGGCTCTACAGCACTATAGAGGCCAAGGGATGAGCCCGGAGAAGCAGCCCCACCTGTAGAGACAGGAAGGAGATGGAATGTTATTCTTGGTCTCTTTGAGGAGGCCCTGAGGGGCAGGGCATAGGAGCAGAGCACTGGAAACAGGAGCCCCGGCAGGGCTGTCTAGTGGTCAGGAACTAGGTGTTTTCCTCATACCCACATCCCCAGGCCCCAACATCGAATAAGTAACGGAGAAGTGTTTGTTGAATGAATGAGTGAGCAGGCAGGTAGCTACCGGCAAGGACTTTTGGAATGGCGTTCTTCAGAGAATTGACTCCAGGGCCAGCCCCCAAATCCCCGGCAGAACCTCCACCTCCCAGGAGGCAGGAAACAAGTTCTCAGGGGAAGTTGTGGCGCCCCCTCCAGTTCCAGAAGACCCTCTCTCACCTTGGCTGGAAGGCAGAAGACCTTGATGAGCTTGTGGAGACATGAAATAGGACATGTCTGCCCCAAAGCCCCCGTTTGTGAGGGAACAGTCACCTGCCTCCTCTCCTACCCTTTCCACCATTCTAGAACGTCACTTCATAGTCCCTCCCTTGTACACCTGGAACCCACCTCACAGCACTGACCTGTTCATTCTAGAACCCGCATATGACAATGGGATGGGGTTAAAAGAGCCTTGGACCAGGGACCGGACATTCTAGGTTCTTATCTCTACCATGGGCGAGTCACTTTGACAGTTTTGTTCCTGGACAGTCTTCTCTAAAGTGGGAGTAATGGCCACCCACCACCTCACCAGCGTCGTGAGGATTAAATGCGATTATTCGTATGGAAGCAAAAGATCAGAGATAGAAATAAAGGAGGCAAGTGCTTTGTGCTCTGCAGTATGAGAGAGGGAGTTTGCTGTGTGCCTCTGGAATACGTTTCCATCTCTAGGCTTCAGTTTCCCGACTGCAAAATGAAATCGTTGGTCTGGGACACTGGGTCGCACACTGGGGTGCACATTAAGTTCTCTTGGGAGCTTTTAGAAATACCGAGGCCCAGTCTCATCCCAGACCAATTAAATCAGAATCCCAGGGTCAGACCCAGTTGTCAGTATTTTTCAAAGGTCTTTAAGTGGTTATAATATATGCCAAAGTCAAGACCTCTATTCTAAAGGAGCGCTTCTCAATCCTGACTCTGTGTTAGAATCTCCAGGCTGTTTTTACAAACCAACGATGTCTAGGCCTAATCCTTTGACAAATGGAATGAGAATCTCTGGAGATGGAGTTTGGGGCATCAGCTTTCTAGGTGTCCCAGATAACCCTAATGAGTAGACAGGCTGGGTACCACTGGTCTAGGTAACGTCTAAAATGTTCTCTCTTGGGGTGCCTGGGTGGCTCAGTCTGTTAAGCGCCCGACTCTTGGTTTCAGCTCAGGTCATGATCTCATGGTTCGTGAGTTCAAGCCCAGCATCGGGCTCCGTGCTGACAGTGTGGAGCCTGCTCGGGATTTTCTCCCTCTCTCTCTGCCCCTTCCCCACTCGTTCTCTCTCTCTCTCTCTCTCTCTCTCAAAAATAAATAAACTTAAATAAATAAAATGCTCTCTCTTGCTCTGACCTGCTGACCCACAACAATTCTAAAAAGTGCCCCTCACAGGCTTCCAGGGCAAGGAGACCCTCCAGTGATCAGTGTCAGCATCGCTGTGTTTATTTCCAGGCCTGGCCGGCAGCAGTATGGCCAGCTTCGGACCAGCCACAGCTCCAGGGCCAGGACATGCTCCTGTGGCCCTGTTCCAGGGTGGCCGCAAGCCCTTACTCATACTTGCAGAAATCCTTAAGTCCTTTCGGCAGGTGGAGCCCATCGATGGCCAACCGGTGCACCACACTCCTCTGGATGACTAGGCGGCACAGAGTCTGCAGGGACGGCACTGTGGAAAGAAGGCTGTCAAAGGCACACTGAACTTGAGGCCGAGACCCAAAAGATCTAGGTCTCGGTTCTCCCTTTGTCATTAACTTGGGCAAGTTCCTTCTGCTCTCCAGGCCCAGCCTGAGTCATGGGGCTGTTCATGTGGTCAAGATAAGCACCTCTTTTCCAAACTTTGACATTGCTGCAGCCCTATTTCTATTTTAACCCCTCCTTAGCAGCTTCTGGGGATATAGGTAGTGCTTGATTCACCTATGCTCACCCAGCTTCCGGCACAGGCCTGACAGAGTGGGTTCTAGTTCAGCGAATCCATAAAATGATCAGAGGTATAAATAAAGAGCTTAGCAGAGCTATAAAGAACCAGACCTCAGGATTAAGACGCTCTCAATCCGGGGCCTACAGTGCCTTTGAACTGGTATGCCTAAATCTAGGAGCACTTGTCGAATAAAAGGGCACACGATTTTCAAAGCAGCCTGGATGTAAAATCAGTTTAGAATCCCTGCCCCAGGGATTCTAGGTTAATACAGAAAATACTGGCAAAGCCAGCATCCTAATCCATCACAGCTGAGATGGCTAAACTGAGACCCAGAGCCAGAGAGCCACTTGTCCAAGATCACAAGCAGAGGCATAATTGGAAATTCGATTCCCCAACTTCTAAACAAATGCTGGACAGACCAAGGCCTTGCTAGCTGGCTTGGGAGTCCTCGCAAGTTCCTGTCCCACACTGGGCCAGGAGGGGTCGCTGCCCAGGGGGTGGGATACCTACAGCCATACTCGAGCTGGACAAGGCGCACACTCTTGGTGGAGGCAAAGACGTCCACCACTGCGTAGAGGGGCTGGGCGGCTGGCAGCCCCCGGGCGCTGGGACCCATGTCCTCGCCGTTGATGACGATGTGCATGTCCGCCGTGCCGTCAGGGCGCGGGCAGAAAAGAACGCCCAGGCGGCTGCGGCGCGCGGTCGGAGGCAGCACGTTCAGCTCATACAGCTGATCCAAGAGGTGGCTGTAGAGCCCGGGCCGGCTGCGGCCCACCAGGCGGTCTCGGGGAATGCGAAACTGCTCAATGCACAGATAGGGTTCCACCAGGAGGGCTGGGGGGCGGCTGGGGACCGCTGCCTCTGCCTCCGGGCCGTCCTCCCGGGGCACGCGGTTGTGATGGCGCGTGATGGCAAAGACCCAGGTGTGGCCGAGGCTGACCAGGTCGGGCAGCGAAAACTCGGGCACCGCGGCCAGAGTGGCAGGGTCTAGCGCAGTCAGGCCGAGGCGCAGGTGCCCGCACCAGCCCAGCTCTTTCTCCTCGATCTCGACCAAGAATACCTGGCCCGGGGCCAGCGGCTCGCGACTGAAGCACAGGCCGTGAGCGAAACTCTCCACGCGTGTGGCCCGCGTCCCGGAGGGGTCCACGCGGATGTTGGCACCATGCACCCTGTGGAAGCGTGTGGGAGGGGGCTCGGGGCGCGCGGCTCTCCAAGGCGCACCCAAGTCCACGGGCTCGGAGACAGCAGCCATCTCCCAGCCGTGAGATAGGCCAGCGGGCGCCGGGGGCTATTTTGGGCGGCGTGCTCTGAGGGTGACGGCGGGGGCACCGTGTAAGGTATCCCTCCCACTCCACCCCCACCCCCACCCCCTTCCCCGAGGCTCTGCCCGGGGGTCCTAGCGCCGCTCGCTCAGCCATCCTGCCTGGACCGGGGCCCCCGGGAGGCCGGGGGATCCTGGCCGCCGACATCTGGGTCATCCGATGGCTGGCGCCCGCGAGATAACCTGAGAAGCCCGCGGACTCTGACCCAGCGCCGGCCGCCGCCGCCTGCGTCCCCTGGGTCCCCGGAGACCTGAGAGGCGCCGGAGGAAGACTGTCACGTGGCGCCGGCGCCCACGTGACTTGGACTCCACATGACTTCCCGAGGCCGAGCCCCTCCGGGAGAGCAACGACGCTGGGGAGCCGAGGTGAGGTCGCTCTGGAGGCTGGAGGGGACCCGCGGTCCCGGGCGGCGCGGCGGGCGGGCGGACGCTGGGGCCGGGCCGGGTTGGGGGGCTCCGATGGCCGCCGCGCCGTCAGCTCCTCCGCGGGGCGATCGCACCGAAGCGTTGGAGGAGCAAGGGAGCGCGGAAACAGTCGGCCCCACTTCCTCCCGCAGATGGTCGGGGCCGCGCTGTCGCCGCCGTGGTTGCTACTGCTGCTGCTGCTGCTCCTGGCCTGGGCGCCCCCGGGTCGGGCAGCGCCGGACCTGGACGAGATCCAGTGCCTGCCCGGGCTGGCCAAGCAGCCAGCTTTCCGCCAGTACTCAGGCTACCTCCGCGGCTCCGACTCCAAGCACCTCCACTACTGGTCTGCGCCACCCCCCACCCCGTCCCGGGCGGGGAGGTGACGGGGCGCGGGGTGGGGGAGGGTCTGAAGACCCCTGAGGGAGCCTGAGAGCAGGGAGCGCTGGAAGGGGCCCCTCCGCCTGCACCCACCCTGCTCTGCCTCCCCTCCCAGGTTTGTGGAGTCCCAGAAGGATCCCAAGAGCAGCCCTGTGGTGCTTTGGCTCAACGGAGGGCCGGGCTGCAGCTCCTTAGACGGCTTCCTCACGGAGCACGGCCCCTTCCTGGTGAGTCGAAAGCCACCATCTGCCCCCTAACCAGGAAGGGAAGCATTCCTGAAGGAAAGGGCCCGGGAGGAGGGAGAACAGGACTCGGAGGTTTTTCCCAAGCGCGCCCTTCTCCGGAGCCTGGGTTTCCTCATCCGCACCGTTCGTTTCACTGTCTGTACCTTTCAAGGGTTTTGCCCAAATGTGAACTGCCCAGCACGGTAGCCCTTTCCTTCCATCCAGTTAGTCCTTGGGACTTAGCCATCTCTTTCCTCTTCAGGTGCAGCCAGATGGTGCCACCCTGGAGTACAACCCCTATTCCTGGAACCTGGTATAGCCGGAGCCAGGGGGTCCTGTGGGGGTGTCTGAGCACTTGGATGGGTTGGGGATTCCTCTTCAGTTCATTTCCTCCTCCCCTCCAGATTGCCAACGTATTGTATCTTGAGTCCCCAGCTGGGGTGGGCTTCTCCTACTCTGATGACAAGTCTTATGCAACCAATGACACGGAGGTGAGTCCAGTGCCTGCCCTTGTGCCCCAGCCTCCCTGGTTCTCTAAAGGCAGCGAGACCCAGGAGGGAAAGTGCATGGCCTTGGAGTCTGGATTTTGGCTCTGTCACATGCTGTGTGTGGTCTTGGCCAAGCCACTTCCTCTTGCTCAGAACGGGTGGATGTCGTTATCTCAGATTCTTTCCAGCTCAAATACCAAAGCCTTTTGATCCTCTCCTCCTCTTTTCCCTAGGTCGCCCAGAGTAATTTTGAGGCCCTTAAGGATTTTTTCCGCCTCTTCCCGGAGTACAAGGACAATGAGCTCTTCCTGACAGGAGAGAGCTATGCCGGCATTTACATCCCCACCCTGGCAGTGTTGGTCATGCAGGATCCCAGCATGAACCTTCAGGTACAGGGCCGCTGCAGGAGGGAAGAGAGGCAACTTGTCCTGGCCTTGTGGTTAGCAGCGTGAAAGAGGCCATTTTCTCTGTCCAACCTGGTCCCCTTTATAACATGCTTGCCACTGGGTGGCCTGTCTCTGCTCACGTGCCTCCCACAACAGGAAGCTCACCTGTCTGCCAGCCAGCTCTGTTCTTAGCTTCAAGTGGCCTCCCCACAAACCACCTTGGATTTCAGCTTCCAGATTGCTGAAGGTCTGGGTGTAGTCAGGGGAGGCTCCCCCTCTCCCTCCAGATGACCTGAATGCCCTGGGTGTTTCACAGGGGCTGGCTGTGGGCAACGGACTCTCCTCCTACGAGCAGAATGACAACTCCCTGGTCTATTTCGCCTACTACCACGGCCTCCTTGGGAACAGGTATGGGAGGGGGCAGTTGGGCAATCTCTAGGGTGGGGCAGGTCTTGAGGATCTCAGGTCTGCCCTCCAGGCACATGATACCCCAGGCCCTACCCTGGTTTCTGAGCAGGGGGTGGGGGCTGGGATTGCTAGACGTGTTTGGTGCTGAAAGGCCAAAGAATGGAGACCAGAACTTAAATGGACTCAGGAGGGCTGGCTGTGTGGCCCCAGAGCAGCTAGGTTTGGAACTTGCGTACCATCCCCTGTGATCTGTTTCCTCATTGGCTGGGGTCAGGTGGTGGCGGGAGGTTGGATGTGGAGGGTGGGAGCCCACCTTGGGCCTGAACACTTTCATGCGTCTCCTACAGGCTCTGGTCTTCTCTCCAGACCCACTGCTGCTCTCAGAACAAGTGTAACTTCTATGACAACAGAGACCCAGAATGCGTGACCAATGTGAGGTTCTGCCGCCCAACCTGTGTCACCCCTGACACCCCCGGCCCTGAGAATAGGACCACATCTCCTCCTTCGGGCCTCCCTGACCCCATCCCCTATTGCTTTCCTATCCTGCCTCCTCCAGCAATTTGATGTCCTCTGGGATACGTCTAGGGATGTGTTCCCACCACTACTTCTGGGACTTTCTAGGCAAATCCCATAACCCCTGTGAGGGAAAGGATCTCCCTCTTGTCGAGCATCTACTCTGTGCCAGGCACCGGGCCGAACTATATCAACATAGATTATTTAATCTTCAAGATTCCTTTAAGGGAGATCGTATTATCCACGTTTTCCAGAAGAGGAAACCGAGGCCAAGAACGTTAAAATCACTCGCCTGAAGTCACAGTGCTAGGATGTAGCGGCAGTAGGCTCTGGACCCAGGTCTGGCAGATTCCTTCCACTGAGCCTCAGTTTCCCTGCCTGTGGAAAAAAAGTGGGGGAAGGGTAATGACAAGAAGTGGAGTAGGAGAGCCGTCAATCTTGGGACGAGTTGGTGAGATCACGGGGAGGCCAGGGTTCTGTGAAGCACGGTGGCTCCCATGTATCATTGCAGCTGCAGGAAGTGTCCCGCATCGTGGGCAACTCCGGCCTCAACATTTACAACCTCTATGCCCCATGTGCTGGGGGTGTGCCTGGCCGTTTAAGGTAGGCCCTGCCGTGTGCCCTGGGGGCCAGTCCCAGCCCCCATCTGGAGGCTGAGGCACACGTCCCCCGCTTCACTTGCAGGTACGAGAAGGACGCCATTGTGCTCCATGACTTGGGCAACATCTTCACTCGCCTGCCGCTGAAGCGGACATGGCATCAGGTGTGCAGGAAGAGCATGGACTTTCTCCTGGTGGTGGGGGGGGGGGGGGGGAGGGAAACGAAGACCCTGACCTGCCGTCTGTGCCCCCAGGCACTGCTACGTTCTGGGGATAGGCTGCGCATGGACCCCCCCTGCACCAACACCACAGCCGCCTCCACGTACCTCAACAACCCCTATGTGCGGAAGGCCCTCCACATCCCCGAGCAGCTGCCCCACTGGGACATGTGCAAGTGAGGCTTTGCGGCCAGCCGTGGCCCCAGGGGTGGCAGGCACTTGGGGCTCCTGGGTATCAGAAAGGTTTCCCAGGATCCCTTGGCTGGGGTTTCTTGTGGGGGCGCTTCAGGCACCCAGGGTGTGACACAGGGTCCCGTGCAGGTGTTTAGCCCCTAAATTGATTGATATTTAGCTAGTTCGTTCTTAAATGGCCACCTGGGCTGGTAAAATAGCGATTTACTCCCCTGGCATTTAGTAAATAGACACTGTCCCCCACCCCCACTCCAATGTAGTCCCCAGCTGCAGAGATCTCCTATGACCCGTATGAGTAAAAGATGCCGCCTGGCAGAGCAGGGGCCACTCAGGTCCATGCTGATTGGCCAGTGCCCCTGCCCTACTGCCGTTACAGGCTGTGGTTCTCCCACCGGTGGGCTCCTGCACGCTAAATGCCAGTTGCAAACCAATCACTAAATGTTCCCATACACGTTTCTGCACGGGGGTGGGCTGAATCCCAGCTCCCCATCCACATAAGTCCTAGAGAGATGATGTGCCTGAGGAGGGGACTGAATCCCAACTCTGCCTCTCAGGCTGGAGCTTGGAGGTAGGAGGGGACGGGAGAGGAGAGCTGATCTCTTTTTCTCCCTCTACCTGGTCTTCCTGGGACCCGCCCACGTGCTCCTGCAGCTTCCTGGTGAATATACAGTACCGCCGTCTCTACCAAAGCATGCAGTCCCAGTACCTTAAGCTGCTCACCACACAGGTGAGTGGGAGCGGCACAGCTGGGTCCACCAGCAGCCTCAGGACCCTGGAGCGGCATGACAAGGCGGGGCCCCCTTTAGCGTGCCACTCCGGACACGGGGAGCTGAAACTCCAAGAAATGAAGTCCAGTGACTGGCAGGGTCATGATTTGAACCTTGCTTTGTCCCCACCCCATGCTGCTCTGCCATAGGAGGCTGCATCAGCCAAGGAGCTTTTAGGTTGAGAAGAGCTGGCGAGAATGCGTTACAAACGAGCAAATGGAGGTTCAGGGTGGGAGAGGGCCTTGTCCAAGGTCATCTAGGAAATCCTGACAGAGCCAGGCTAGGACCAGTGGTTAGAGCATAACCTCTAGGGGTCAGATCGTCTGTGTGTACGTCCCTTCATTAGCCATGCGCCCCTGGGCAAGTTTTTCCCATCTTGAGACTTGGTTTCTCCACCTATAAAATGGGGTTAATGGTATCTACTTGCATGGGTAAAGCATTTAGTAAAACACCAGTCATGTAGGAAACAGTCAGAAAACTTGAGTGTTTCCTGCTTTGTGCTATTTAGCAAGGCCCCTCGAATTCCCTGAGGGGGTAAGGCTTGAACCCGGGAAGGGCTGGGGCCTGGGCTCATTCCAGACCCTCCCACTTCCCCCCCTGCTCTGCTCCAGAAATACCGGATCCTGCTCTACAACGGAGATGTGGACATGGCCTGCAATTTCATGGGGGACGAGTGGTTTGTGGATTCCCTGAACCAGAAGGTAAGGCAAGGATCCCGGCTCTGGGGTGAGGCTGGGTGCAGGGATAGGGCAGCTGTGCCTGGCAGCTTGGCTCTGGCAGACAGAGAGGACAAACCTGGGGGGAGTTCGGGCCCCTGAGGTCCTGCTGGCAGATGTGAGCGAGATTTGAGGACAGCCGCAGGCTGCTAAGGCTTCCCATGTGGGGCAGATGGAGGTCCAGCGCCGGCCCTGGTTAGTGGACTACGGGGACAGCGGGGAGCAGATCGCAGGCTTCGTGAAGGAGTTCTCCCACATCGCCTTTCTCACCATCAAGGTAGGGCTTGGGCCTAGCAAGGGCTACCTGGCTGGAGGGGATGGGGCAGAACCCACCCGTCCTCTCCTTCCGACTCCCTTTTACACCCATTTACCATCTGGCCCCATAAGGGCAAGCGTTCTGGGCAGGGTGGGGAGAATGCAAGGCTTGGGAGAAGAGGAAGGTCGCTGGCTGGGGGGATCCAGTAGGATGGAGGGGCGCCCAGGGGCAGGGGTTACACAAGAAGGGGAATCTCACAGAGCTTTGCTCCTAGGGCGCTGGACACATGGTCCCCACCGACAAGCCCCAGGCTGCCCTCACCATGTTCTCTCGCTTCCTGAATAAGCAGCCATACTGATGACCACGGAGACCGGTCCCCTTCTGCCTGATCCAGCCCCTCTTCCTGGCCCCTCCTGCTAGAAGGGAGGTCCACCTTTATGCAAAATGCCCCTGTGGGGCAGGTCCCTGCCTCCAGAACTGCTTCCCCGCCCCTGCCTCCCCCACAGCCCTCTGCCTCCCAGACCAGGCCCCAGTCCCTCACGTAGACAGCCTGGGGGAGTTAGCACTTTATTCCTGACTGGGGTGTGGCCTGGCCCCCTCCCTTAATGCACTGGAACACAGCAGAGCTCAGGACAGCCCACGGGGAGGGTGGACGGACTAATTGATGGATTGAGTGTGATTATGGAATTAAATTGGGTACAGCTTAAAACCTGTCTTCTCTGTGGCACTGGGGGTTACACAGGATGCTATAGGCTGGGAGGAGCCGAGAGGGTCGAAGTCCTGGATGCCCCTGCCAGCGTGGGGTTGAGGGCTCAGGCAGCCGTCGTGGCAGGTGGTGGGGCACTGGATGCCGAGGTGTCGCTGGTGCTGGCAGGCTGGTTCTTCTCAATCACCTCTCGCAGCCCTTTGGCAAAGTGGAGGTCGGCCCCGATGGTGAGGAAGCCCTGTGCAGTGGGGCAGAGAGGGGAGCCTCTTCATTCCATTACAGAGACCAAAATCTAAAGATCGAGACAGGCCCTTGGCCTTGAAGGGCTCTCAATCTAGTGGGAGAGGAGCCTCAAAGAAGTTCTAACTCCTGTGAAGGGTGTGAAAGAGGCTGCAGGAGCGTGGCCTGTAGGGGTCAAGGAGGGCTTCTTAGCTCAGGTGTTAAAGTGGGATCCAGGAAGAGTGTTGCAAGGTGAGGGCACAGCCTGTGCAGAGGGCTGAGGTCTGATGGAAGATTAAAATGGGAGCGACACTTGATAAGGGAGGGGCTGGGATCTGACAGCAGAGGGAGGTCAGGGTCGTGAAGTGGGGGGAAGGCTCTGCCCTCTTTCTCCATCACTCGCTCCCCACCCCCACTCACCGCATGGTTGGTCACCACCTCGCGCACGAAGTTGATGCCCTCGGGTAGTGGGATCTGCACCCCCCGCCACATCCGCTCTGTGGGTGGGAGCAGCGGGCTCAACCTGGGTCCACCCAGTTCCCCTCTCCTTTCCCTCTCCTCCCTCCCGTCCCCAGCCGTACCATTGAGCATGGGCATCACCCCAATCTGCAGCATGGTCTTCAGAGGGGTCTGCAGTGGGATCAGCTGGGAGGGAGGAGGCGGGAAGTCAGGGCAGCCAGCAGGAAGCGGACTTGCCTTAGCTGCCCGGCCCCAACCCAGCCCTGGCCCCCTCGCCACTCCCAACTCACTGCCAGCGACTCCAGTGCAGACTGGTTCGAGTAGATTCGGAACCTATGGGAGACAAGTGTCTAGTGGGCACGAACCCTGGAAGTTCCCCTTCCTCAGGCCACCCAGGCCTACCCGCCAGAAGCCCCTGACCTTCGGCCTGCCATGCTCCCACCTACACACCTGTCCAGGGGTTCTGCCGCTTTCCAGGTGTGCATCCTTGGGTGAGTCATTTCTCCCTCTTTGGGTTCCTTTTTTCCAAGGCTACTACTTTTAATTTGTTGAGCGCTTCCTCTACGCCAGACTCGTGCTGGCAGCTTTGCCTATGTTGTTTGTGTTTATTTAACAGAACGTACAGAGCTTCCTCCCTACCAGACACTAAGCGTGTTACAAAAAGTTAACTATCATTAAGACATTTTAAAATGCCAACTGACTTAATCCTCATAACAACCCTAAGAAGTAGGCACTGTTCAACAACTCGCACTTTTTAGATGGGGCAGATCAAGCCTAGAGAGGTTAAGTAATTTGTCTGAGGTCTCAACAGCTGGTAAATGGCAGAATCTGCCTCTAGAATCTAGGCTCTTAACTACTGCCCTGCAGTATCTCATTTAACCCCTAGCACCTGTGGCTAGCATCACAAACAGCACAACCTTACAAAACAGATGCTACTTTTCCCTACATTTAGCCCATGAAGAAAATGAAGCGTAGAAAGATAAAGTGACTCTTCTCAAGATCACAAAATTTGTGCTGAGGTTTCTGCCCGAACCCGTGTTGTTTGGCTCTTTGCTGTGTGACTGAGGGCACGTCCTTTAACCTTGCTGGGCCAATTTGGACATCTCATAATATCTGTTCTGCCTCTCTCTCGGGTTCAAGACAAGGCAGAGAAGTTACCCTTGAATAAGATGCATTTGTTATGCATTAACAAAGACCTTAGCTCTCCAGTGGCTGTAGATCTGAGTGAATTTCAGCTCCCCACTTGCTGGGCAGGTGCAATTAACCTGAAGACACGGAGGCTCAGGGAGGTTAAGGGCTTGCCCGAGATCTTGGCCATCTGCTTACCGGCGCAGGTCCAGCTGGACGCGCAGCGCCTTTCCCCGGAGTGCCACCTTGGCGCTGAGACGGGTGTCCTGCAGGCAAGGAGTTGGGAGGGGGGTGTTACTGACCCAAAGGATCAACAGCCCGCATCTCCCTGACCCTCAGTAGCTCCTAATCTGGTGCCCGCACCATAATCATGCTGGACAGTTGGACCTCAGGCTGGTCGGACGGGACCAGGGCGATGGTGACACTTGCGGTGACAGAGACGGTGGTACCCGAGGGCTTGATGGTGCAGCGAGGTGGGGCCAGGACCCTTAGCTCCAACTTCAGCGGGGAGTCAATCACCGCCGGGCTCTGGGGACAGAGGAGGGAGGGTGGGTCAAAACCCAGATCTGTTCCCTGATGAGCACCAGGAGGGGAGGAGGGCTGGCTCAGGTTCTGCCCGCTGGGAGCCCAGGCACACAGATATGAAGGCTGGTGTGGCTTCCCAGACCCTTCAAAATTGTGTCCAGCCTCTGTGCCTTTGCTCACACAAGGGAATGTCTCATTCTAGAAACGTTTCCTCTTTTTCTGCCTTCCTGAGCTCTTGGTCGTGGGGATCCATCTTCAACCAGACTCCTGAGACTGTGTTTGCATCAAATATCCCCTCTCTCTGCCATATTTCCTCTCTCTAACCTGCCGTGTCCTTTGCCCTATAGGCACTCCTACTTCACTTGTGTTAGCTCATTGAAACCTCTCAATGACCGTGTGAGGCAGGTATTCTACTCATTTTTGAGATGGGAAAATTGAGGCACAGAGAGGTTAAGTACTTGTCCAAGGTTATGTGGTCCTCCAGTTGCAGAACCTGGGATTCAGACCCAGGAAGTCTGGCAAGAGAGTCCACACTCTTACTGACGTTTGGCCATCAGGTTTATGGAGACGATGGTGCTAACAGCGATGATAATAACAGCAGCCAGTGAGTGTTTTCTGAGCACTTACTCTGCACCCGGGGCTGTTCCAGTCCCTTTGCATGAATTGATTCAGCTAATACTCATGACAGTCCTGTGAGGTTGTATAGTGTAAAGGAAATTAAGGGCAAGTCCTTTAATGGCCACTAAGATGCTTTTTACATTTTGAAAGAGTAGGTGGGAACTCCTCCATTAAACAAGGGAAAATAAGCAAGGGAAAAAAAAAAAAAAACACATCAGGGTACCTGGCTAGCTCAGTCGGTAGAACACGTGACTCTTAATCTTGGGGTCGTGCGTTGAAGCCCCACAAAGGGCATAGAGATTATTTAACAATCTAATTAACTAACTTAAAAAGAAAAAAGACTACATCAGTCATTGTTAAAGCGCCCCTACACTTACAGAGCTTGGGTCTCAGCCTGTCCTCATAGCTTCATGAAGAGCAGGAAGTAGCAAGGGCCCTTCAAGGACTTGGAAATGAGTTTGACAAATAAGAGGACTGGGTCACAGGCAGGAGGCCAGGCCTTCTGTGTATTCCACAGTGGCCTCGGGGGGACTCCACCCGCACACCTCCACCGTTCCCTCACTGGCATGCAGGTGCTATGCCCTCCCACCCTGGCCAGGTGCCTACCTCCTGCCCGCACTCACCAGCAGGACGATGCTCCCAAAGTAGGTGGCCCTCAGCAGCATGTCCAGATCGTGGGGCACCTGGGTAGGGAAATTGGGGGTGAAGCAGGGTCATCAGGAGCTCCCTGACAGGGCCCCTCTTGCCCATCCCACAAACAGGCCCTGGCATACCTTGTCTCCCACCAGTGACAGCTTCAGGGCACCCGCTCGGAAGTAGCTTTCCATGGCGGAGTCAAAGAAGAACTCGGAGAAGGCCACGTACACCATCCGCTCCTCCTCCCGCAGCTGGGGCTCAACCGCCCGGTTGGGCAAGCTCCAGTTACCCTCCGCCAGGGGAAAGAAGGCCCCCTGCAGTTGGGGGATCAGGGTCAAGGCCAAGGCAGACTGGCCCAGCACCCAGATGCTCCCACGCCCTGTGGCAGGCACTGTGAGGGATGGTGGGGGTCAGACCCAGCTGCTGTCCTTAGGGGACTCCTCAGCACAATTTTTAAGTTTTATTTATTTAATCTCCACACCCAACGTGGGGCTTGGGCTCACGACCCCAAGATCAAGAGTCGCATGTTCCTCCCACCTGGGCCAGCCAGGCACCCTCATTAGCACAATTCTTAAAAAGGCATGCAGAGGAGGGCAGCTTCAAGGGAGCACTTCCATCAGACTGGAGAACAGAAGCTCAGGAAAGGGTTCAGGAGGAGGTGGCATTTCAGTGGGCCTTGAACGATATATGGCAGCAATAACAGCTGCTGCTTACATCTTACATAGTAATTCTTCCATGCCCTTGACATACACCAACTCCTTTAATCCACATAATCCTCCGTGAGAGATGTTTTCTTACTGTATTATAGCCATTTACATATTAGTAGGAAATAGGCACAGAAAGGTTAAGCCACTTGCTTAAAAAAATTGGGGGGGGGGCGTGCTTGGGTAGCTCAGTCAGTTAAGTGTCCAACTTCAGCTCAGGTCACGATCTCACGGTTTGTGAGTTCGAGCCCCACGTCGGGCTCTGTGCTGACAGCTCGGAGCCTGGAACCTGCTTCGGATTCTGCATCTCCCTCTCTCTCTGCCCCTCCCCCATGTGAGGGGAGCACAGAGCCCGACGTGAGGCTCGAACTCACGAACCGTGAGATCGTGACCTGAGCTGAAGTCGATGCTTAACCGACTGAGCCACCCAGGTGCCCCTAAGCCACTTGCTTAAGATCACGCAGCAAGTAAGTGGCAGAGCCAGGACGTGAACTTCAGACGTGCCAGCTCTAATCCTTGCTCTGAAACTGCTACACTCCATCCACTGTGGGGAGCAAAGGAAATGGCCACGTAGTAGCTGTGTGGCCTTGGGCAAGTGACATCACCTCTTCGAGCAAGTGTCCACATCCCCAAAATAAATAAAACAGAAGTGCCTGACTCACACAGTCGTGAGAGTGAAATGAGATTATGTGCATAGAGCCGTATGTCCAGCTCCTTCAGGGAAGATGGGGAAGGGCAATGCATGAGCAAAGGCCCTGAGGTAGGAAACGAGGGTGCATGTTTGGGAAAGAATAACTGCAGAGAAACAGGGTGAAGTTAGAAAGGTGAGGCCGGCCCCAGGAATTGACCCTGATTCTGTAGGCAATGGGGAGCCATGGCAGGCTCAGCAGCGGAGTGGCCTCATCAGAGCTGTGGTTCAGGAAGACAAAGGCAGAGACGCAGGGGACAGGTCAGAGATGCCACACCAGCCAGGCAGCTCACCCGGAAGTCCATGTCCAGATTGCTGGCAGAAGCTGCAGGATCCTTCAGGAGGGAGTAGTCGATGCCAACAAGCTCATCCACATTGCTGCGTACTGTGGGAAGGAGCTCGGTCACTCACGCTGTGTCATGCTGGGCGAGGTGTTCGCCCTTTGGGGCCTGTTTCTCACCCATAAATGATGGTCATCAATCTTCCCTCATAGGGTTGTTGCGGGGATCAAATTAGCTTTATGTGGGAAGAAGCTGCTATTACTACTCCTCCTACCACCACCACTACTGCAGGGCTTTTATCAGATCACGAACCAACGTGGCAAGGGATTCCCTGCCCTCACGAGTCTTCCCTGCCTCCTCCCTCCCTCCCTGTGCCCCGTGTAGGGGGCACGGTGATCTCTACCCCACAGCAGACAGAGGTCAAAGCTTAGGAAAAGGGAATCCATGTTAGTTGAGCACCTATTAAGTGCAGGGGATGAACACACACGGGGTCCCAATGATCAGCGAGCACATAAAGACAGAGGACCTTGACAATCGTCACGCAGCTAATGCTCACAGCAACCCCACGGGGAGGCACCCCAGCCAGGCGAAGATGGCAAGGCCCAGAGAGAAGTGAGTACCAACCTGGGGTCACACAGGGCAAGTCCGCAGCAGAGGCCATATGGGAGCCCAGGGTGTGGCAGGGGCCTTGCCTGCTCTGAGCCATGGCCTGGCAGCTGTATACCCAGCCTCCTCCTCACCCCCCCCCCCCCAGTCCAGCCCCAGGCGTGGCCCAGAGCTCCCCGCCCAGCCAGCGCCAACTCACCGGGCACGGTGTCCAGGAGGGAATTGAGCAGCACCATCCCTGCATGGTAGAGCACGGGGCAGATCTGCAGGGTGGGGTCTAGAGTCAGGGCCTTCAAAATGGAGGGCACCCCACCCGCCACCACCACCACCACTGCCGTACCTGCTGGTTGAGGAGGAAGCGCATCCCCGAGGTGATGAATGTGGAGAGGAACTCATACACCTTCCTGCAAGGAGGGGAGAGACCGTGTGAGCCCAGACACTGCCCGACCCCAACCCAGGCCCAGGAGAAATCAGTGGCCAGAGAGATGGGGAGGAGGTGGCTCAACTTTGACCTGAAGCACCAGCTCTTTAATGAAGGTTTTCCAAATCCCCTCTCCAGCCTGATTCTAAAGACCTCTCCTAACCCCTGCTCCCGCCAGCCAAACTGAATTTGCCCCCAGTTCCTCAGACCCGCTGCGAGCATCCCCACCTCCAGAGGCTTACTCATGCCCTCCCTTCCACCCTCAATGTTCCTGTCCTATATTTTCCCCCGGTCTGGGCCCAGATGCTTCCTCTTCCAGGCAGTCTTCCCAGACTACCCTCTTCTGAACCCCCGGAGTACTCTCTTCGTTCCTCCCTTAAAGCCCTGATGGCAAATGTTTTGTCCCTTCAACTAGGCTCTGAGCTCCTTTAGGAATCCTCAGGGACTGGCATACACTTTATTTGTTAAATAAATAAAAACCTGAGGGGGACCTGGGTGGCTCGGTCGGTTTAGCATCTGACTCTTGATTTCGGCTCAGGTCATGATCTCACAGTTCATGAGTTTGAACCCTGCATCGGGCTCTGCACTGACAGTGTGAAGCCTGCTAGGGATTCTCTCTCTCTTTCTGCCCCTCCCCCACTTGCACGCACCCTCTCTCTCCCAAAAAAAAATAAACAACAAAAAACTTGCACTGTACCAACACCAGATGATAAACCACCATCTTTTCTCTCCCACTCTCTTTGAGAACTATCACAAAGTCCATTTCTCAGCCCCAAACCTGAAGTATGCTATTTTTTTTTTTGTTAAGTAGTAGTAAGAACTGCCAGTTATGTTTGTTGTTGTTTTATTTTACATTTGAGAGAGACAGAGCGTGAGCAGGGGAGAGACAGAGAGGGAGAGAGACACAGAATCCAAAGCAGGCTCCAGGCTCTGAGCTGTCAGCACAGAGCCTGACGCAGGACTCAAACCTGAGCTCAAGTGGGACGCTTAACTGACTGAGCCACCCAGGCGCCCCAAGAGCTACCAACTATTGAGAACCACGTTCACGCCCAACTGCCTACTGATCCTCACAATGACTTCTAGCTAGGAAGCTAGCCACTAATATGCCAGGTGCCGTTCTAAATATTTTTACATATATTAACAAAGTGCCCTCCTAACATCATATAAAATAGCTTCTATTATCATCCCCATCTTACCAACGGGGAAACTGAGGCACAGAGCTTCGATGACTTACCCAAGGTCACACAGCCAGGAAATGAGAGTACTGAGGTTTGGACCCAGTTGGCTTGATTCCCAAGCCTGCATCTTACTAGGCAGATGGCCAGTAAGGCTCAAAGGGGGTGCCCTGGGTGCGACTGGGGTTGGACACAGGGCTTACTTGAAGGTTCCCCCAAAGGCTGCGTGCATTCTGGAGACCAAGGCCTGGCAGGAGACGTTGGACACTTTGATACGGCCAGTGGGGTCCCTGGAGAGCTCCAGAGCTGTGCGGATGGACACGCCTTCAGCAGAGGCATTGATGTAGCCCCCATCATAGCTGCCAAGGGGGTGCGGGGCATTTAATGTCCAGTTTGGAGCTTAACGGCGGCTTCTCTACCCCGCTACCCACCCCATATATATCATGATACCTCTTAATAAGGCTTCACTTCGGCAGTTTACCATTTTACCAAGCCCTATCGACCCTTATGTAGTGGGTATGCTTTTCCCTATTGTACAGATGAAGAAACTGTGACTCAGGCGAAAGGGCTGCCCACAGCCCCACAGCATCCCAGCCCTCCAGATGCCCCCTCCACTCCCCTAGGGGTGCCAGATCCTCACAAGAACCAGTAGAGAAGCTGTCTCCGGAAGCGCAGCCCCAAGGAGGCGTTGCTGATTTGTAGCATCAGCTCCTGCTCTGGCTGAAAATGGAGCTCAGAGGCTGTCAGCTGCAGCTCTGTGACCTTCACCCTGCAGGAGGCCTTGGGGTCATATTCAGGACCGCGGAGAAGGGGCCCCGCCCAACTACAGGAAATTCATTCCCTTCTCTTCCAGTCCAGGCCTGGGGTAACCGGGGCGGGTGGAACGAATTCTTCCATTGCCCCTCGAGTGCCCAGCCTGGACTTGGACAGCTCAGAGAGGAGCTTCCCCCCTTCTCTTACAAGCCTATTGCTTCCATTCCCTTCCCTCTCACACCCCATGGTTGCTAGACCTGGTCTTTTAACAGAGTCCTTTGATTTTGTCTCCATCGGCTGAGCTCCGCTCCATATCCCAATTCTCCTATCCCCGCCATCCCAAGCAAGGCTCTTATCTCTTGTTCCCCTGACCTGTCCCACCTCTCCCGGGTACCCTAGACCCCACTCCCATCCCTGGGCAAGTTTCGTGACTCCGCCTCTTCGGTGCTCTTTGGCGACACCTCAATCCCAAGCCTTCTGCTTCGCGGTGCTTAGTCCGGCCTACGTCGGAGGGCTTGACCTTTATTTTCAATGCCCCATCCAGTTTCTTGAGTCCCGCCTCCCCGGTTTGGCCACGCCCCCACCCGCCCCACAGACCCAGCCAATTTCCCCGCCCCTAGGTCCCGCCCCCAACGCAGAGGCTCCACCCCGGAGTCCGAGACCCCGCCCTCCGGGTCTCCTACTTACTCCGAGATGTTGTAGTAGAAGTAGCCCTCCTTGCCCCGCAGGTCCGGAATGGTGATGGTCTCCAGCTCTTGTTCCAAAAAGCGCAGGCCCTCCTGCTTCACTGAAGTAGCAGCGAGACCCTTAGGTCTTGCGCCCACTGCTGGAGCGACCCCTCCCTCACCCGCCCTCATCCGGCCCCGCTCCTTACCCAGCTCCAACGCCTTGGAGGTGATGCGGATCTTGCAGCCGGGGAGCTCGGCCTGAGCGCCTGCCAGAAGCGCTAGGAAGAGGGCCCCGACGAGGGCCATGGCGAGCGGGCCTGGGGTGGGGTGGGGTCGCTGGAGTCATCAGGGCCGCTAAAACCCACTCCCCGGTTGTCCAGCCAGAAGAGGGGCTGGCGAGATGGTTACCCTCGAAATAGCTCTTCGGGGAACTCGGAACCAATTATATTGCCTCCATTTGGCAGATGGAGAAACTGAGGCTCAGAAGGGCGATGCGACTCGCGCTCTGGCTCCCAGAGGATTTGGGGCACGGGGGGAAGGGGAGGGGACATCCTCAGTTCCCCCGTGCACCCGCCGCGTGACGAGTTTGGACCTCCCAGTGACCAGCGCCCCCCCCCCCACCTCCCCTTTCCTTTAGCAGAGGGCGGGCGCGGCTTGCATGTTACCATGGGAACGGTTGCACGCGCATTCCTGGGGGGTGGCTTGCGGTCTCCCAGGCCCCGCGCCGGGGGAGAAAAGGGGGCTGCCTGCCCAAACTCGGGCTCCCGGGTCTCCCGGCTCTGCTGGGTCCTAAATTCCTGCCATCGAGATTCGGCCTGGTACCCCCCATATCAGCACCCTCCTTCATGAGATCTCTTCCCCTCACCGGGTTCAGTAGACCAGGCGGCTCGGCGAGGGTCTGGGGGTGGATGGGGACGCGCCCCGACTCACTGCGGCGGAGCTGGGTGGTCGGCGGGGTCACGTGGTGCGGCGGGCTGCGCAGGGGATCCGGGCGGCGGGGTCTGGCGGGCTGCGCTGTTCCAGCAGCCTTTATAATGCCGGGCCTCTCCGACCCCCCTCCTCTCTCCCGCTCTCCCCTCCTCCCTCGGGGATTGGGAGGGGATGGGGCGGAACGCTGGCAGCCGGGAGGGTGGAGAGGGCTGTGCGGAGCCCCGTGACAGGCCCGGCCGCTGTCAAGACAAGTGGGGGACCCAAGCCGGGAAGGAGGGAGGGAAGTGCAGGAGTTGACCCGCCCAGTCCCAACAGTCCTTGCTTCTCTGGGACCTTGGTTCAAATGCCAAACGCCCATGTCTTTCTGCATGATCCTGGACAAGTCACTTCACTTGGGTCACTGAGCCTCAGTTTCCTCATCCAGCAAAATGTGCATGGTAATTGGAACCACCTACAAAATCAATGCCGGAGGCACATTTTTTTTCCCTTCCCTTCCACCCACAATCATCTGAAGACCTCTCCTTGCCAGGCTTCACTATGGGACCCCCCTAAATGTCTCTGGGTCACTGACTAGGGTCCTAACAGGCCCAGAGACGTCTCCCACTGGGATCCAAGCAAGTGCTGCCCACTCAGGAGGACAGTGCACAGGCTGCTGGAATCACCCCAGAGGGTTTGGTGTTTCTCAGGGACTGTGAACCTTGTTTGTTTTCTGTGGGGTTTTTTGGTGAACCTCTGAAGCTAGGTTCTCTGCACAGTGTCTCCATATGCTGCCTACAGTGTTCCCAGCTCTTGGGACAGGCACACAGTAAGTGCTTGCTACCTTTTTGTTATCAAATGGATGAAAGAGGAAAGGAGAAGCAATAAAGATTAGCGTCCCTTGAATGTGTATTTAGCACCAAGCACTCATCCAGGTAGGAATACCAACGTGTCCTGATTTGCCTAGGACTTCCCCGGCTTTGAAACTGAATGTCTCCCTTCCAGGATGGTTCCAGGGTCCCCAGGCAAACCAGGATGGCTAGTCATACTAGATCTAGATTAACTTATTTAATCTTCTTAACCTATGAGGCTGGCGCTAGTATGGACGGGCTTTAGCAGGAAAACAGACCATCATGCAGTTACTATCAGAGAAGCCATGAACTGTTTGTGAAAGGGTGGGAGGTGGTGTTTACAGCCTAGTAGTTATCGCACAGCCAGGATTCAAATCCTAGGCTGTCAGTTCTCAGGTCCAATTGTTGGACCCCTTGCTGAGGCAGCTCTGAGCCTTAGTTGCCTCTTCCTAGAACAGAAACAATAAAGTTATTGCAAGAATAAATTAAATGGGGGCTCCTGGGTGGCTCAGGTGGTTAAGCGTCTGACTCTTGAATTCGGCTCAGGTCATGATTTCATGGTTCGTGGGTTCAAGCCCCCCATCAGGTTCTGCACTGACAGTGCACAGCCTACTTGGGACTCTCTTTTTGACCTTCCCTCGTGCTCTCTCTCTCTCTCTCTCTCAAAATAAATAGACTTAAAAAATTAAAAAGTGGGCATAATGCATGTTTTAGACATGGTACATGGTACACCATTTAGTGCCAAATAAATGCTGGCTGTTAAGATTAGGGCACAAACCACAAGCACACGAGACAGAAAGCATGTAGGACAGGAACAAAGAGAGTGCTAAGGATATCCAGAGGAGGAAGTGCCTTAATGCCTTTGAACTCTAGTAACCCCGCTCTTCCCGGAGCCTGGCTCAAGCAGAAAACCTGGTGGATGTTAGTTTTCTTTCCTCTCATTTTCCTCACTGAAATGCAAGCTTCATCTTTGTATCACTGTTATCTCCTGTGGGAGATGCAGGGGATTCTTATCCTCTGAACTTCCCTGTCCCCACAGCAGCCCCAGTGAGCTTTAAACACAGCTATGTGATCTTGGGCCAGTGGTTTAACCTTCGGGGCCTGTGTTTCCTCATCTGGATTGCTCTCCTGAGGATTAAGAGTTAATGCATTTAAAGGGCTTGATAAGCACCTGGCATTTCTTTGTTAATGTTTATGTATTTATTCTGAGAGAGAGAGAGAGAAAGAGCCAGAGAGAGAGGAGAGCAGGGCAGAGAGAGAGGGGGACAGAGGATCCGAAGCTGGGCTCAAACCCACGAACCGTGAGTTCACCATCTGAGTCGAACTCACGTCCTGCTCTGGCCACACTGACCTTGGCACTTGCTGTTCCCTCTGCTCAAAATGTCTTTCCACCTGATCTTCCCACAGCTAGCTCCTTGTCATTTCGGTCTCAGCTTCGATGGCACTTGCTCAGAGAGGACTTTCCTGCCTACGCAGCAGTTACTCTCAATCACATCAGCCTGGTTTGTTTGCTTTTATTGATCTTGTGACTATTTAATGGTTTACGAAGTTGTCGGAGACATGGCCTGTCTCCATGAGAGCTGGGCTCACCACTCCTTCCCAGTACCTAGAACGGTGCCTGGCACTAAGTGTAGGCAGTGCCCATTTGCGGAGTGACTGGACAGGTTCGGAGCCCTCAAACGTGCCCGGGGAGCAGGTGATACCTATACCACCCTGGATTCTTCCGCAACTTCTGCACCTCGCTGTTTGTCTCAGCCCAACTGACCCTAAATACAGCCCTGGGCTGGGGGATGAAAAGATGTACTCAATGGCCTTGATTCCAGGGACTTGCCCGGTCAGCCCAGCCCTCTCCCTCACACTGGTTTCCCCTTTCTCCCAAAGCTTGTGCCCCCAACCCTTACATTTCAGTGATACTGGCAGATGTGAAGCCCAGGAGGGACTTTGCCAAGCTCCTCAACACTTGGCTTGAGGATTGAAGAGATCAGAATACCCAAATCCCTTTGCACTCTCACTCCCGGCTTTGAAGAGGGAAGGAGGGACTTCCCAGCACTCGAAGGGACAGGAAAGCAATGCTTTTCTAGCCCCTGCTACGCACCCGGGACAGTGATATTGTAAAACATGAGAGGAGCCAAGCAGTTAAGAGCTTTGGAATCAGACAGAATTGGTTCCGACCTTGCGTCTGTCATTTTCTAGAGCAGAGGTCAGAGAGGTGTTCCTGTGAAAGGTCAGGTAGTACATATTTCAGGCTCTGCTGGCCCTGTGGTCTCTGTCACAGCTGTTCAAACTCTGCCACTGCAGCCTGGACGCAGCTATAAACAAGGCTCCCTGGATGTGGCCCGTGGGCCACAGTTGGCCAACCCCGTTCAAGAGTAAATGAAAAAGTAAATCTCTTTAAGAGCCTCACTTTCCACATCTGTCAAATGGAGACAATCTAGTACCTGCCCACCTCTCTGGGTGGCAGTGAGATTTTAAAGTAATAAAGTATATAAAGTGATGAGCCTACTACTTGGCATGCTAAAGGTTCAATAAATGTCTCTGGTCATTAGCATTAGCTAGTTGTTTAACAAACAAGAAGTGCTTTACAAAATATTAACTCACTGGGGCACCTGGGCGGCTCAGTAGGGTAAGCGTCCGACTTCGGCTCAGGTCATGATCTCGCAGTTCACGAGTTCGAGCCCCGCACTGGGCTGTGCTGACAGCTCAGAGCCTGGAGCCTGCTTCGGATTCTGTGTCTCCCTCTCTCTCTGCCGCTCCCCAGCTCATACTCTCTCTCTCTCAATAATAAATAAAATATTAAAAAAATTCTTTTAAACAAATATCAACTCACTTGAAAATTCATAACATCCTGTAAGACAGGTATCATCATCCCATTTTACAGATGAGGAAACTGAGACCCAGAGAGGTTACATAACTAGCTCAAGCCAATCTGGCTCCAGAACCCATGCTCTTAACCAACCTACTCAACTGTGTCTCTTTTTAAATGACCCCCATTTAGTCCTCACCACAATTCCTTGAGATAGTTATTTTTTTTTTAAGTTTATTTACTTATTTTGAGAGACAGAGAGAGCACAAGCAGGGGAGGGGCAGAGACAGGGGGAGAGAAAGAATCCCAAGCAGACTCCGAGCTGTCAGCACAAAGCCCAACGCGGGGCTCAAAACCGAGAACTGTGAGTTCATGGCCCTGAGCCGAAACCAAGAGTCGGATGCTTAACTGCCTGAACCGCCCAGGTGCCCCGAGACATGCTGTTATTGCCCCTGTTTTGCAGACTGGCAAACTGAGGTACCGCGGGAGGAAGTAACTGGTCCGAGTGAGTAAACACAGTCTCCACTGACCACAAGATACCAAGTTGGATTTCTGCCCAAGATGTCAACATGTGTAGCCCGGCTTCCCCCGCCCTCTCCCTGTCTCCAGCTGTGTTTTCTTTGGATCCTCGCATGGCTTGGAGAAGCTGCGTCAGCCCATCTCCCCTCCTGACCATTCTCCCGCCCCCGACGCCCATCCAAGCTACCCCTCAGGAAATGAACCCCCTCCCTCTCAGTCCGCTGGAGCCTGTGGCTGTACGTGCCTGGGTTGGTCAGCGTGGGTGTGCCTGGGAATGTGTGACAGGGGGTGGTGTTGGAACGGGGGAGAGGTATGTGTGGGGGGACAGATGTCAGAGTGACAGCCTCCGACTACATCTCCCCAAGCAGGCGGAATGACCCCGCGTGGGGGCCAGACATTTACCAAATGGGGAGAAGACAGGACGGGGGCTCTCTGAGTTTGGCCAGGGAAGAGCCGCTGACTGCCTTTCTGTGGCTTCTAAAGCCTGGACGCTGGCCTTTTGGTGTCTCCTTTTCTTTAGTTTTCTCCTCAGAGACCAGCTCCTTTTTCTGTAGATGGAGCCGGCCACCTGGCCCCCAAAGGATCTTCTGGATCCCGGGTCTTGTGAATGCCTGTCCTGGTACCTCTCCGGCTCCGTGTGGCCTCGAGCCACTTACTCGCCTTCTGATTTCTCTCCTTTGTTTCCTTCGCGCTTCACCCTCGTTTCCAGTTTCCATGCCTCTTGAAGCCTAGCTGACTCTGACTCTTGGGGGCCTCTTTGCTGATGGCCCTCTAAACCTCCTGTCCCCGCTTTCATTACCACTGGGCATGGGCTTCCCAGCTGCTCACTGCTTTGGGGAAGGGGGTGGAATATCTGTACAGTGCTGGCTAGATGTCTGGAGTTCACGAGCCAGAAATATAATTTCAAAGGAACTGACGGGAGCGGGCAGCAAGCGGTAGGGACTTTTCCTTTTGACGATGAGGATGGGCCACCGTCTTCAGCCAACGCTCGCCTCTCTGCCGGCCTTTGCAAAGGTTGCAGGAAGCACCCAGCACATTCCAGCATCTTGGCTTTTTCCGAGATGCTCTGCCACCACAGTCTGTGAGGGCCCAACATGCACACGGCCGGGAGTCATGAGGACATCACAGCCCTCCGGCCTCCCTCCTCGTTGTCACCCAGCTGGAGCCGTGTGTCAGCACTGTCCCCACGCAGGTGCCAAATTCTCCTGCTCTCCCAGGCTTCCCGTCTCAGATCATGGCACCACACTCACTCAGATGCTCCAACCAGAAGCACAGGACTCATCCTCGACTCTCTTGTTTCCTTTGCGGCAAATCCTGGTGTCCCTAACTCCAAAAGGTGCCCCGCATCCGTGCACACCTCTCCCTTTGCACCACCACTGGTCCAGGCTGTTTTCTTCTTTTACCTGGACCACTAGTCTCCTCTCCCTGCCTCATGATTGCCCCTAAAGGTCTAGCCTTCCTGCACCAACCACAGTGATCTTTAAAAAGTAGAAACCGTAGTATCTTACTACCCTGTCCAAAAGCCTCCGGTCACTCCCCATCACACACAAAATAAGATTTGGACTCTGGCCAGGAGCCCAGAAGGACTCTAGGTGGTCTAGCTCCTGCCTACCTTCCTCTCCACCTATCTGCTACCACTGTTGGGACACCCACTCACTCAGCCTCAAACTTGCCATTTACCCTTCTTCCCTCCACAGACCTTGCCTGGTTGGCTTCCTTCATGCCCTCGAGTCTCTACTCAAGCGTCATCTGCCCTGGAAGGCCCCCTCCGCATCGCTGCCTGTTGTTCTGTTTAATTCCTTATTGTCTGTTTCTTCCAGCAGACTGAAGGCCCCAGTGGGGTAGACGCCTGACACTTACTCATGGCTGTGTCCCCAGGGCCCGTCACAGAGTCTGGTACATGGAGTGTGGGTGGTTATTACCATCTGCAGACCCTTCAAAAGGAGGATATTTTATCACAGACTGAGCAGCCCCAGCCTAATTCCCTCCTGAGCCTCTAAGCTCCCTCCGCTCCCCGCTGGCACCACGCATCCCCTTCTATCTCTCTGGGGTTCTCTGGCGCTGGTCTGCAGCCAGGAATGCCATACTTTCCTAATCTCTTCAGAGGCCTGAACAGTCCTTGAAGTCGGTGGGCGGGGGGGAGGGTACTCCCTCAGGATCTCAGCTGTCTGTGCAGAAATCAGGACTCCCTGACCCAACCCACACCAGGCCCCATTCACCTCGCCTCCCGAAAGTCTCATCTGTCCCAGGACTTCATGTGACTTCTTGGCAGGCAGCTTGTTTCCTAACCCCAAGCACATATGTTTCCTGGCCTGGGAGAGGCTGCCGGCCAGCCTGAGGCCCCTCTCAGTGACCCATAGGCCAGAACTGCAGGCCTAGAGCAAGATCGCTGGTTCTCAACCCTTCTGTACGTCAGTAGCTTTTAAAGTAGAAAGGGTTGTGCTTTGTTTTGTTATGTTTTGAATACCTATGTCTGGGCCCCAAATGCTGAGACTGATTTTTTTTAAAAGTAGGCTCCATACCTAGTGTGGGGTTTGAACTCATGACCCTGAGCTCAAGAGTCACATGCTGTACGGACTAAGCCAGCCAGGCGCCCCACAAGACTCTGGTTTATTTGGTCCGGGATGAAGCCTGGGCATCAGTGGGTGTTTGTTTGTTTTTTTTTTAAACTTCCTCAGGGGCACCTGGGTGGCTCAGTCGGTTAAGCATCTGACTTCAGCTCAGGTCATGATCTTACGGTTTGTGGGTTCAAGCCCCAAGTCGGGCTCTGTGCTGACAGCTCAGGGCCTGGAGCCTGCTTCAGATTCTGTGTCTCCTTCTCTCTCTGTCCCTCTCCTGCTCCCACTCTCTCTGTCTCAAAAATAAACATTAAAACATTTTTAAGTATTTTTTATAGTTTATTTATTTTGAGAGAGAGAGAGAAAGCGAGCATGAGTGGGAGAGGGGCAGAAAAAGAGGGATAGAGAGAGAATCTCAAGCAGAGCTCCACGCTGTCAGCAGGGAGCCCAGTGTGGGGCTTGAACTCATGAACCATGAGATCGTGACCTGATCCGAAGTCACTCAACTGACTGAGCCACCCAGGCACTCCTTCCCCCGCCAAAAAAATTTTTTTTAAGAAAAACGTGATGTGGGGCGCCTGGGTGGCTCGGTCCGTTAAGCATCTGACTTCAGCTCAGGTCATGATCTCACGGTCCGTGAGTTCAAGCCCCACGTCAGACTCTGTGCTTACCGCTCGGAGCCTGGAGCCTGTTTCAGATTCTGTGTCTCCCTCTCTCTCTGCCCCTCCCCTGTTCATGCTCTGTCTCTCTCTGTCTCAAAAATAAATTTAAAAAAAAAGGTTAAAAAAAAAAAAAAAAGAAAAACGTGATGCAAAGTGAAGGGACCAGGGCGAAGACTGCATTCTGTATGATTCCATCTGTATGACAAGCCCAGAGAAGGCAAGTCTAAGGGGATAGAAAGCAGAGTAGTGGTCACCTGGGCCTGGGGCGTGGGAAGAAGGGGTGACAGCAAACAGTCATAGGAGCTCATTTTGGGGGAAATGGAAAGGTCTTAAAACTCAGTTGTGGCGATGTGTGCACAACTGTGTACATTTACTCAAAATCACTGAAATTGTACATGTGAAACAGGTGAATCTTGTGGCACATAAATTATACCCCAGGTTTTTCCCACCGGGGTTGAGACATCCGGGTTAGAAGCCAAGTGTCCCAGAAACCCCTCAGCTGGGACCCAGGCTCAGTTGGTGTCCTCCCCCACCCCCTTCTTTAGATCAAAGTTCCCTCCGATCACAGACGTTCAGGAAGCTGCCAGCTGTCACCCTGGCTTCTTTTTTGGAGAAGTCTGGAATTTCATTCTGCAGACTCAGCTTATATGAGTATAAACATCCTGGTTCGTGGCCACTCTGCCCAAAATAGAAAAACGGGCATCAGAAGGAATGGGTGGGGAGGGTGGAGGTGCCCCCCGCCCCCATCCTGAGATGACTCAGATGCCACCTGGAGATGCTGGGCGCAGAACAGACACTGAATTTGGGGTCGAGGGCCCCGGCTCGACCTGCACCTCCCCCGTGCCTGGCGGTGCTCCGGCAGAGTAGTTCCCCAAACATGCCACCCCTTTCCACCCCTCCAGGCCTCGGCACAGGCTGTGTCCTTGCCCACCTGGAAAATCCTACCCCTCCAGGAAGATTCAGCTCATTGCCAGCTCTTCTGAAGCCTTCTCTTTTGCAGGGCCCACCCTCCTGGCCATCCCAACAGAACCCTTATCTCCCCATAGCAGAGGGCTTATTTATGTGTCTGCCCCCTGCCTCCTCTGTGGGCTCCCTGAGGACAAAACATCTGTCTTATGTATCTCTGGTGCTCACGGTCCTAGGGCAGGCCCCGACACACGTTGGGTCCGGTCAGATGAAGAAACGGAGGGGGCCGTGACACCACATCAGACACTTACAGGACCAGGAAGACCAGAGGAGACGCCCCACTCCTCTCATCTATTCTTGGCCTACATGGTTTCTCTCATCTGGCCCCAGAATGGCCGGAGAGCCACTCCCAGTGGAAACCACAGTTTGGGCTGGAAGAATTTCTTCTGCAGTTTCCCTGGGGCCAGGCCCACTGGCCTTGGAAACTGCCTTAGTGTTATTTAAACTGCAGAACAGAGTCTATGGGCAGCTCTGACCGGACCCGGGTGGGGGGCGGCCTGGATCAGGATTACGCTGGAGCCTCCCTCCCCCGACCGCCAGGACCTCAGGGGTTGAGATGTGTGGTTCTGTCTTCGCAGCCTCTTGCTGTCGTGGAAAAGAACAAGGGGGTTAAGGTATGTGGCAACCTGAGCCTGTATGTTTATGTTTCTGCTTTAATATGGAGACTGGGCTTTGTCCTGAGTTGAGGCTGAGGTCCTCAGAGGCCCTGCCAGCAGGCTCCCAGCCAGAGCTGGCTAAACCTGGAGGAGCCCCGCTCATCTCAACCATCTCTCCCAACTCACCAGGCATCTTACTCCAGGAAAACTTGATGGAGTGCTTGAAAGCCCCAGGATCTTTGCTCGACCTGCCCATCCCTGTCTTCGGAGTAGAGGACTCTAGGCTGCTGGCAGGGACTCTGCCACGGCAGGCAGCTCATGCTTTTCTTGGCATCCTAAAGGGCACAGCCTTGGTGTGCCCACCGCAGAAACCAGAGCCTGGAATAGAAGCAGGGATACCTGAAAAAGTCACCCAGATTTCAACCCAATGTGGTCTGTTCGTGGTCAACAAATATTTACAGACCGTTAATTAAGCACAGCACTGGGCATGGGGTCTCCAGATGTGAACAAGCCCCAGCCCCGCCCTCAAGCAGTCCACTGAGCGCAGGAATAGGAATACAGAAGTGGGGGCCTGACCTAGCCTGGGTGAAGGCAAGTTCAGGGAAGCCTGCCTGGTGGAGGTGCCATCTAAAGTAAGACCTGGAGCGGGGCTCAGTCGGTTAAGCATCTGACTTCAGCTCAGGTCATGATCTCACGGTTTGCGAGTTGGAGCCCTGCGTCAGGCTCTGTGCTGACAGCTTGGAGCTTGGAGCTCGTTTGGGATTCTGGGTCTCCCTCTCTCTCTGTCCCTCCCTTGCTGTCTCTCTCGAAAAAGACAACAAATTAAAAAAAATAAAGACTTGAAGCCTGAATAAGTCAAAGGTGGGGGGCGGCGGGGGGAGAGAAGAGCAAACAGCATATGCAAAGGCCCGGGGTCAAGAGAGAACCTGGCACTTTGGGGGAAGTTATGCGTCGTTCAAGATGGCTGGGGCCTGATGAGGAGAGGTGGTTTGAAGATCCGGATCGTGCATAACGTGAATGTATTTAAAGTGCTTGGCACAGCCCACAGTAAATACTCTGCCATGGCAGCTGTCGTTACCATTCTGGTGTTGTAAACCAAGCTAAGGGTTTGGGACTTTATCCTGCAGTCAGTGGGGAGACATTCAGGGGTCTTAAGCCCAGGGTGACTTGATCAGATGTGCCATATGACCAGACTTAAGATCTCTGTGACTACAGGATGGATTATGGAGTAGGAGAGAAGCAAGGCTGGATGACCAGAAGACCAGTGTGGAGACTAGTCTTATTATTCATTCATTCATTCATTCATTCAAACATGTAAAGAATCAGCGGTTTATTAACTTGTTATTTATTTAAATAGAATTGTTTTGTTGTTATTATTATTAAGCATCTGTAATAATTCAGAAAGGAGATACAGGGTTGGGGGAGCAGTTTCAAATATCCCAAGAGCAGAATAGATAAATATACGTTGGAAGACAGAATACAGCAATGAGAATGAACTATAGCTACATGCAACAACAGAAATGAGTCTCACAAGTGCAATGTCGAGCAAAAGAAAGCCAACACAATATAGAACTGCGTAATTCCATTTAAATGAAGTGCAAGGAACAGGCAAAGTGAAACTATAGTGTTTAGAGATACCCAGTGGTCAAACTATCAAAGAAAGAAGGGATTATCACAAAATTAACAGTGATTACCCTGTGCTCGATGATACCCTTTTTTTAAAAAAATGTTTTAACATTTATTTATTATTGAGAGACAGAGAGAGAGACAGAACATGAGCAGGGGAGGGGCCGAGAGACGGGGAGACACAGAATGTGAAGCAGGCTCCGGGCTCCGAGCTGTCAGCACAGAGCCCGACACGGGGCTCGAACTCACAAACTGTGAGATCATGACCTGAGCTGAAGTTGGACACTCAACCGACTGAGCCATCCAGGTGCCCCTGGGCTCGATGATACCTTGACCTGAGTGACGTTCACCTGGGTGTTCACTCTGTGACAAATCACGAAGTTTCACATTTCTCTCTCTCTCTCCTTTTAAGGAAGTTTCACGCGCAGCACAGAGCCCCACGCAGGCCTGATGCAGGGCCAAACTCACCACCCT
Source organism: Panthera uncia (assembly GCF_023721935.1). Taxonomy (NCBI): domain Eukaryota; kingdom Metazoa; phylum Chordata; class Mammalia; order Carnivora; family Felidae; genus Panthera; species Panthera uncia. The sequence continues at coordinate 14,727,263 of NW_026057578.1, read as the reverse complement.
AAGATCAAGACCTGAGCCAGACGCTTAACCGACTCAGCCACCCAGGTGGCCTTTACATTTCTGTTTTGTGCACTTTTCTGTATGTGTGCTACCCTTAACAATAAAAAGTGTTTCAAAAATAATGGGGCTTGCTCTAAGGTAGCAGGAATGAGGTTGGAGAGAAGAGGCTGATTTTCACTGTTGTGCAGAAAGTGAGAACAGGAAGGTGAGGAATCCTTTGGGAGGAACGAGTCTGGGGAGGGAGGTGAAAGCAAAGAGCAGTGTTTAACACTCTGAGTTTGAGACCTGCAAGATACTGAAGTAGAATTGCCCAGGACCATTGTGTGAGCTCAGGAAAGTCACTTTCTCAAGTTCAGAGTCCCTTCTCCACAAGAGAGGGAAGCAGTGTGGCTTCATGGAACCAGCTTTGGGTTTTAACGCTGGGAACCTTCGTCTTTAAAACCACAGTTCTGGGGGCGCCTGGGTGGCGCAGTCGGTTAAGCGCCCGACTTCAGCCAGGTCACGATCTCGCGGTCCGGTCCGGGAGTTCGAGCTCCGCGTCAGACTCTGGGCTGATGGCTCGGAGCCTGGAGCCTGTTTCCGATTCTGTGTCTCCCTCTCTCTCTGCCCCTCCCCCGTTCATGCTCTGTCTCTCTCTGTCCCAAAAATAAATAAAAAAACGTTGAAAAAAAAATTTTTTTTAAATAAAAAAAAAACCGCAGTTCTGGAGGCACCTGAGTGGCTCAGTTGGTTAAGCGTCGGACTCTTGATTTCAGCTCAGGTCATGATCTCACAGTATGTGGGATCGAGCCCCACATTGGGCCCTGAGCTGATAGTGCAGAGACTGCTTGAGAATCTCTCTCCCTCTCAATAAGTAAACATTAAAAAAAACAAAACGGTTCTGATACTTCATATAATTACTTGACCCCCTGCCCCTTCCCCCAGCCTCAGTTTCCTCACGTGTGGACTTGAGATAATCATTTCTACTCTCAGAGTTCTCTTGGAAAGGGTTACATGATAAAACAGGGATAGGCACTTGGGATGCTTGGTGCTTTAGTTACCAATTAAGAGACTCTGAGAAACAAATTAACGTACTTTGAAAGCAAAAAAACAGGAACAGATAGCAATCAGTACATGGTTTTTACACTCCTGTGTTAATAAGTACTAGCTGGGGAGCTTGCAAAACTAGGCCTTTTGGGGACGCCTGGCTGGCTGGGTCGGCGGAGCTTGAGACTCTTGATCTCGGGGTTGTGATTTCAAGCTCCACATTGGGTGTGGAGACTACTTAAAAAAAAAAAAAAAAATCTTAAGAACAAAAACTAGGTATTCTGTAAATCTCGAGTGACCGTATAATTTATTGTCCAAACCAGGGCGCTTTTGAGAAAGGATGCAATATTAATAATTATGCCAGGACAGCAGATATAAACCAAGACTATCCCAGGGAGAGCAGGACATCTGGTCCCCCCTATGTAGGTCTAAGGTGGGCACCAGGCATCTGATTTCCCATCAAGCTTCCCAAGTGAACTGGCCTCTCTGTAAGGGCAGGATTTGGCTGCACTTACTGGGCCTATCCGGAGCAGGTGGATTTGGGGAAGGCTCAAATCTACTTGGAGAAACCCTCACAACCCCGTGACACGTAACAGCTAACATTTATTAAATGCCAGGTCCCACATGTGCTGAGTACTTTACAGACGCCATCTCAGTTCTCGCCAGGTGGACTTCTCTTCCATTACAGGAAACTACAGCTTAAAGATGTCGAACAACTCCTTCAAGGCCACACGTCCGGGGCGGAGGATACAGATCTGAACCAGCCAGACTCATGAGCACCCTAGTTCATACTATTTGGCTCGCGTTTTGCTGACACGCCCCCACCCCCACGCAGCTGCACGGGGCCAGGCATCATGCACACCGGAGGCTGCGCGCAGCCCAGCCCGGGTACCTGCAGTCTCTGGCTCCACTTGGGAAATGCAAGGCGAACGGCAGATGGCAACCTTGTGTTCGTCTCAAGCCACTGTTGAGGTCAGTTTACTAAGGAGGCCCGACGGAGGTGGGGCTATTGAGTCGTCTGGCAGCCTCTGCCCAAGAATCCTGTAGGGAGCCGCGCGTGGGGGGAACCTAGCAACTGTATCTCTTGCTGGTCATTTATGGCTGGTCTGAGGTCTCAGTGAGGCTTTGCACCGCAACTAGTAGCCATAGATAGGTCAGTGTTGTTAGAGCCCCACTGATGCATTTTAGTTGCATTCCTAACTTCGCCAAAGCCACCTTTATTATGGCTCCCACGGCTGTTTTAAGTTTCTTCTACTCAGGAACACTTGTAACTTGTGAAGCCTCATCCTGGGAGAAGATTCGATTTGCATGCAGCCTCGACATAGAAAATGGCTGGAAAACATTCTTGACAGATGCGCAGAGAGGGTAAGCGACTGGACATCAATGACACAGCCGCGCCGGAACTAAGACCCAGGCCCCCACTACGCCCAGAGCTGCGTCACCACAACCCCGCCCCCGGGCCGGCGTCTTTGCCGAGCGCTCGCGGGTTCCCAGCCCGCCCCGCGCCCCCCGGTGCGCACACTCAGTCCGGCCCGGTTGGTGCACCTCCCACCTAGGTCCTCCAGCCCCAGCGGGTGTGCTCGCGGGGGAAACAGAGGCAGGGAGCGTGCTTGTGAGTTCGTTCCTTCCTCAGTTCACACCCCACGGCCCGCAAAGCTGCCCTGCCCTCCTGAGACCCGCATGGAATAGCAGGGAAGGACGGGAGGAAGGGAAGGGGCCGAAAGCAAGCAGGCTCTGAGGAGTCGGCCGGTTCTGCCACACTCAAGATGGCGGCGCGGCAGCGGCGAGGTCCCTCAGAGGCGGTACCGGCGCATGCGCAGCGCGGAGTCCCGGCCCGGGACACAAGATGGCGGCAGCGGCGCTGGGGAGGGCGAGGCGGAGGCGGCAAAACGGGAGGTCGAGCAGAACGTGTAGCCGCGTCCCCTCCAGTCCGCTCCGGGCAGGTAAGAGCCCCAGGAAGCCATGGTCCCGCCGCGAGCCGCTCCGGGTTCCGGGGATCCGAAGCCGGGCTGCGGTGGCCCCTCCGGCGCTTTCCGCTCGGGGCCACCGCTTGCCCTGTCTCTGCCGCCGCCGCCATCTTAGGCCCGCGGGTGGGCGGCCGGGCCGGTAGCTTGGGTGAGGGAGGTGGGCCCGGAGAGCGCGGGCGGAGCGGCCTCTAGGGCCCCTCCGCCGCTGCCGCCGCCACCGCCTTTGTGTCGGGCTCCGACTCTGAGTCGCCTCAGCCCGGGGGCGGGAGCGCGCGGTGGGGCGGGGGGCGGAGCCCGGGAGATGGGCCGGCGCGCGCGCGCCAAACAGCCCGCCCCCGCTGGGGTTTGGGGGGAGGGGAAGGGGAAGGGAAAGGGTGCGCGCGCTGGCGGTGGGGGGGGGGGTGTAGTCCCCGTCTCTTGTGGCCCCCGCGCCTGCGCATTTTACAAGTCCTTTGACTCCGCCCTATTGGTTTGGAGGGTTCTGATTGGCACATTACTGAGATGGTCCCGCCCCGTCTTCCAATCCCGTAACCGGGTTCTTTTCCTTCTGGTGGGTTCCTCCGGTTGCGCAGATACAGTTATTAAGCTGATCGGCACTAACTGTGGTATGCGAGGGGCCGGGAAACTTCAGGATAAATAAAAACGTTATCTTAATAATAGAGTTATTTCTTACTTAAAGTGTACAATTTGCTAGACTCTACGTGTAGAGACCATAGAGATCGAGTCATTCCTGTTTGTAAGTCGGAACGTGGCAGAAGGATCTGGACCCCGGGTCTGTGCACACCCAGAGCAGGTTCTTTGGCCACCAACCCGCTGCTTCCAAATCACCTGGGAAATTAAGAAAAAAGTTTTAATCGTAAAAAATTGGTAAAGGTTTGAACTGGTGTAAAATTTGTCATCCTGTTTCCCAGTCCCACCTCTGGAGTGCGTTTAAAAAAATACAAATTCTTGTGTGTCTCCCTTCTCCATTTCTGACTCCTACGATGTGAGGTGAGGGACGGGCGGGAATCTGGAGTTCTATTACAGGCCCTCTGATGGCTGTGATACGGGTTTTGGAAACACTGCAGTGTCCCTGTTTGGCCTCACCGAGCTGGGCTGCATGTGCTGGCTGTGCATGGTTCAGCTACGTGGTGCCTCAATGTCACACGATATTTATTGGCAAAAATATTTTTCAATAAAGTTGAACATGCCGAGTCATGTAATGCATTTGCATGTAACGTGTTAAAAGATTGATTCCAAGAAACGTGTTTTTTGTGGCCTCTGATCTGTGATAAGTACAGTTGACCCTTGAACAACACAAGAGTTAGGGGCACTGATCTCCAGTGCAGTGGAAAATCCCAGTATAACTTTGGACTCCCCAAAACTTCACTAATAGCCTGCAGTTAACCAGAAGCCTTTCTGGCAACATAAGCAGTCGGTGAACACGTTTTGTATGTTGTATGAATTATATACTGTGTTTTTAAAATGAGCTAGAGGAAAGAAAATGTTAAGAAAATCATAAGGACAAGTAAATACATTTATAGCGCTGTATCATGTTGAAAAAAAGCCATGTGTAAGTGGACCCATGTGGTTGGACCCATGTTGTTAAGGGACAACTATATGTTCACTTTTGTCTTAGGGATATTTTGGTTGATAGGAGCAGCTACACAATTTGTGGGGTCCCGTGTGCAAAATGAAAATGTGGGTCCCCTCTGTTAAAAATTTATTAAAAATTTCAAAGACAGTAACAGTGGAGCATTAAACCAGGCTTAGGGCCCTCCTCATCCCGGAGCCCGTGTGACTTCAGGCGGCAAGTCCGTGAAATGTTTCGGTTTGGGAGCCTTGAGAAGTACCGTTTCATCCCTTGAATCCCCAGATCTCCCACAGTGTCTCCTGCCTTGTCCTGGGGGCTCCCAACTTGCTGTGTCATTGCCCCTCTTATTTTGTCCCTGCTGTGCAGCATTTCACAGGTCTGTGACTCTCTCTTCTATTTGCTCTGCAGTTGCTGATGCGAGGAGGTCCCTGGGCCCCCGTTCACTCCACTGCTGACCCGGCCACCCACCTGTGCTGAGCCTTCCTGCAGGCCTCCCCCTGCCTCTGTTGGACCCTGTGACGTGGGGGTCCACCTGGTTGGAGAAGAAAACCCTCTCATGCTAGCATTGCAGACCCCAGAGGGTGAGAAAAAGAGGGACCTTGTCCAGCCTTGAGACCTGTGGGCTCAGCCCCAAGGCATCGGGAATCCCTCCTACCCAGAGAATCAAGCTTTTTCTCCCCTTGGTTAGTGGTTCCGAACCTTTTTGTTATCATGGCCCCCTTTGGTTGTATGTATGTCCTCTTGCTCCGTGCATTTTTTATCTGCCAAACTGTACTGACAAAGTAACCATTCACTTTTCTCTTTCCAAATTAACAAAGACATCTATGACTGAGTGTACAATAAAATTAATGTCCCAGTGATTCCTATGATGTCGTCAACAGCCAATCAGAGCTTCTGATCAGCATGAGATAATCAGTGTGACCACAAGGAGTTGATAAAATGTCAGCAAGCAAAGATAACTGATGGTTAAACATGGCTTCGTGCTCTTTTTGTGGGTAAATGTTTCTTTGGGTGCTGTGGCATATTGAAAACAACTTTGGGATCACCAGTCCAATCTCAGTTGGGCCCCTAGAAGTCTAACAGCCAGCTTGGGAATCACTTTGGCCACTGAGGCTCGTGCTGGGTGTGCTTTGGGCAAAGGTAGTGGAGAATACAAATCTGAAGGAGCTGACCTGCTTCCTGGTAAATTTTCACCTGGGGATTAGGAAGGACTGAATTAGATGTTTCTTCTCAGTCCCACTGGTTTCTTTAGCAACAGATTGTTTCCTGCCCTGAAGTGTAGAATGAAGCAGCCAGTTAGATGCCATGGCCCACTCTGGGCTGCACTTTGTTCCAGTTAGATTTTATTGGATAGGAACAGGGAAGAGGAGGATTTACTGTTCTTTTTTGTGGGAGTTGCTTCCCAAGGGCAGACCCTGTTCTGTCTTCTGTGGCACTCTGTGCTTTGTAAATATTTGCAGAATGAATGGAGTTCCTGTTGGGTCCAGGTACCATGCTGAGCGCTGGAGAGAACTGGACCCAGTTCCTAGCCCTGGGAGTTCTGACAGTCTGATGGGGAGACAAATCCAGCTCATAGGCCAGACTGAGTGCTACAGTGGAGGTGTTCATGGCCCTGCGGATGGGCTCTGACCACCTAGCTTTGGGAAGGGAGAGTCTAGGAAGGCTTCCTGGAGCATGTGAACGTAGTGACAAGCCAGGCAGAGAACTGGGGAGAGTATTTCAGGCAGAAGGAACAACAGGAGTGCACCCATTTTACAGTTGAGAGAACTGCAACTTTGGTCCCAGGGCTCCCGTGGTACCACACTGGCCCTCCAGGACAGGACCAGAGTGACTTTTTTCAGATCTACAAGTGGTCAGGGGGGCCCTCAGTGGGTTGTAATTGGTGGGCGGGGGCTGGGGGTGGAGCTGACCTCCACACCCTGCTGGCCTAACACCCTTCGGTCCTCTGTGTGGCAGGTCCAGTGTGGGTGCGGAGATGGCCAATGAGAATCACGGCAGCCCCCGGGAGGAAGCGTCCCTGCTGAGTCACTCCCCGGGCACCTCCAATCAGAGCCAGCCCTGTTCTCCAAAGCCCATCCGCCTGGTGCAGGACCTCCCAGGTACTGGCGAGGGGCAGGGTAGGGTGGTGGGGTAGGAAAGATGCCCCAGGAGCAGCCCTGACCCTGGCCGGGTCCCATGCTTGTTTGCAGAGGAGCTGGTGCACGCGGGCTGGGAGAAGTGCTGGAGCAGGAGGGAGAACCGTCCCTACTACTTCAACCGATTTACCAACCAGTCCCTGTGGGAGATGCCTGTGCTGGGCCAACATGACGTGATTGTGAGTGCCAGCCTAGGGCAGGGGTCTCAAAGCAGCTTCTGGCGTCTGGGCCTTCCCCCAAACGTATCTTGAGCAGCTATTATGAGCCTAGTCCTGTGTTGGGACCTGGGGATATAGTGATACACGAGAGAAGACCTATTCCCTGCTAGCAAGGAACCTGTACTCAAATAGGGGAGACTGACACGTAAAGAGACGATTGTAAAGAGTATGTGATATTGAACTACCCGTTACTGTGCCTGTAATGCAGTTGCGAGCCAAGACAGACATGGTCGTTCCCTTGTACTCTCGGGGGGCCCACAGTCTACTGAGGGGCCAGTACAATTACATTTGGCTTGTGTATGAAGAATAGTGTTAGAGTACAGCAGGGACCATGGTCCACTTTGGGGGAGGGGAGTGGACAGGATGGGACAGGAAAGCGTCTCTTTGAATTAGCATTTAAGGTGACAGAGTTAGCAAAGAGAAAAGTTGTTAAGAGGGGAGAAGCACGTTCTAGAAGTGGAAAGGTCAATATGATAGGGAAGTAGCAACACAGGCCATCTGCCAGAAACGTGGGCTTTTGGATCCCTGTCAGTTGGGGTGAACTTTTTTTTCTGGGCATAATCAAGCCAGTTGGCACTCCCATTTTGCAGATGAAGACACTGAGGCTCAGAGATGGGAAATGATTGGCCTGAGACCTCAAGCCAGTAAGGGGCAGAGCTGGACTCAAACCTCTTAGGATCTCAGGGCCACCCTGCCTACCATCATGCTTCTTTTTGGTGTTGCCAAAGGCATTCCACCCACAGGGCCTTGCTTTTTCAAAAACAAGCATTTCTTGACTCTTTCCTTTATTCCTGACTCTCTGCTATTTAAGAAATCAATGTGTACAGTGTGTTTATCTCATGCCAGAGGTCATGTTAAGCTGGTCCTATTCACTGACTCATTTAATCGTCTTCCCAGTGGGAGGTTGGGCCTGTTTAGCAGGAGGGCCATTTTGAATGTGAGGGAATTAGGACAGGATGGAACTCCGCCAAGGTCACATGGTTGCAAGTAGCCAGTGGGACTGGAGCCCAGCGTTCTTTCTGCATCCCAGTCTCTGAGCAGTAGGAGCAGGGGTCAGGAGGGCATCAGGATTCCGTATTACCGGGACTCCCAACCCACTGGCCCCGGTTGCAACTCTGCTGGTCTCCCTCCACCAGTCGGACCCTTTGGGGCTGAATGCGACCCCACTGCCCCAAGACTCCAGTTTGGTGGAAACCCCCCCGGCTGAGAACAAGCCCCGAAAGCGGCAGCTCTCGGAAGAGCAGCCAAGCGGCAATGGTGTGAAGAAGCCCAAGGTGAGTGCTGGCGGGCTCTGAGGACCTGGCTGGCAAGTGGCCAAGCCAGGCAAGCAGCCAGCAGCTTCCCTGCAAAGGCCGGGCAGTGGCAGGTCGGTCAGGAGCGGGGGGCCTGGGCACAGCTCACTGGGTTTGGTGCTGGAACCATAGGCTGACTCTCCTGACCCTGATGCCTTCTCCTTTTTTGCTCCAGATTGAAATCCCTGTGACACCCACGGGCCCATCGGTGCCTAGCTCCCCCAGTATCCCAGGAACCCCAACACTGAAGATGTGGGGGACGTCCCCTGAAGATAAACAGCAGGCGGCTCTCCTCCGGCCCACCGAGTGAGTCCCTGCTATGGTCCCTTGGGGGCACCCACTGATGCGGCCTGCGTGCCTGGGAGACTGGGGTGTGGTGGCAGCCAGGGCACCCCTCCTTCCCTTTCCTCTACTGTCCTCGTTGCTCTTTTCTGTGCCCCAAGGGTGTACTGGGATCTGGACATCCAGACCAATGCGGTCATCAAGCACCGGGGGCCTTCAGAGGTGCTGCCCCCGCACCCCGAGGTGGAGCTGCTGCGCTCCCAGCTCATCCTCAAGCTTCGGCAGCACTATCGGGAGCTGTGCCAGCAGCGAGAGGGTAACTGCCTCCGGGGCCTCAGAGCCCCGTTTCCACCTGCTGCGAGCAAGAACCGGGCTTGGGGAATGGTGCAGGGGAGCCGAGTGGCCCAGAGCATAGGCAGTGGATGGGGACGGGCCTGCTTGGAGCCCCAGCTCCTCTAACCGCTTCCAGAAAGGGTGGCTGGCATCAGTAACTACAAAAGGAATCGTTAACACTTCCGGAATGCTTCGTTTGCCAGGTATCATTTGAAGCCTTTTTATGTATCTGTGATACAAAAACAGAAGTATCTGTCCTGATGGCCTTGCTACTTCTAGGAGTAAGAGGAATGGAAAGTCCTCCGTAAACTGCAGCTTTTATTAATTAGTAAATAAGCCTGCTTAACTTTGCTGGAATATAGTGTTTCTCTTTTCCCCTTTTACCCTAAGGATCATCTAACAAACACCCTTTATAAAACTAGCGATTCTTAGAATATACTTTGGGAGGTGTTGCCTGGAACATGAGCTCCTGACTTAACAGGCTGTCATTCACTGTTGCACCTCCAGTGCCCACACGATGCCTCCTGTCTAAAGCCAGACCTTCACCAGCTCTTCTGTCCTGCAGGCATCGAGCCCCCTCGAGAATCCTTCAACCGCTGGATGCTGGAGCGCAAGGTCGTGGACAAAGGCTCTGACCCCCTGTTGCCGAGCAACTGTGAACCGGTCGTGTCGCCCTCCATGTTTCGCGAAATCATGAATGACATTCCCATCAGGTACACCTGCGCAGCTGGGGCCAGCCAAGGGTTGTGTAGCCAGTTCTGCACAGAAGGCTCCTAACTCTATCCGTTCTCTATCCCAGGTTATCCCGAATCAAGTTCCGGGAGGAAGCCAAGCGCCTGCTCTTTAAATATGCAGAGGCTGCTAGGCGGCTCATCGAATCCAGGTTTGCTCTCTCCTGCCCCCAGCAAGCCGGGTGTGTGATCAGAGTGGGGAGGTCCTGGGCCATGTGGCCCATCTAACGGAGTGCAGTCATTGCGCTTGGTGGCAGGAGGAGGGCTGGCTCCCAAAGGCAGAACAAGAGCCCGAATGTCAGTGCAGGTGGGGTGGGAGGAGTAAGGAGTGTGGACAGATGCCTGATCGCTCCCTCCACCGGCAGGAGTGCGTCCCCCGACAGCAGGAAGGTGGTCAAATGGAACGTGGAGGACACCTTCAGCTGGCTGCGGAAGGACCACTCTGCCTCTAAGGAGGACTACATGGTGAGTGGCCCTGGGGAAGGAGGCCCGTGGAAAGGCTCTCGGGTTGCTTCCTCCAAGAAGCCCACTCTGCCTGCCCAGGCCGGGCGGAGCCCCACAGCATCCCGTTCCTGTGCACTTCAGTAAACCTTTGATGCTCATTGGTCCCTAAACTCCTGCATGTAGAGACGTTTGTCCAGGTTCCTGGCTCTCTCCTAAAAGACTCTCTTCATTAAGGTTCTTAACAGAATCGTGTGCTCAGCCACACACCATAAGTAGCTTTTTCAACTTAATGTTCAGCATCTCCCTTGAGTAGATTTTTGGACACAGATTGACAGACTGCCTTTTCTGGGGTGTGTGCGCTCATCACAGTTAAGAGCTGGCACCAGACTCATTTCCCTACTTTACTGTGTCCACAACAGTTCTGTTTTCTGGCCCAGACCCGTCACTTCTCTAACTGTCCACCAGCACTAGCAATGGGCTTTCTTTTCAGGACCATTTTTCACAAGAGACAAGGTTTCGCACTTCACGATAGTAACTGTACTTGACACGTAGAGTGACAAAGGTAGGTGTGCTCACTAGCCAGAGTGACTCATTTTCACTCATCACTTTCACACGTGTGATTCAGCAAAATTACAAATGCCTAGTTAAATCCTTGCAAGTTGCTAAAAGCTCAAATTTCAAATCTGCAATGACCAAGGACCCCGTTTTGTAATGGTGTCTCTCCCTAATAGTTGGCAAATGCTTTATAAGCGGGGACTGTGCCTGGTTTGTGTGTTTCCCCAGCAATTATCATGGGATCTGGCACAGTGTAACCCCAACCATAGGTGCTGGCATTTATCGGACACTTGCTGTATGCTAGGGGCTTGGTAAGCCCTTAATGGGAATGATCACATTTAATACTTAAACTGCCTTATCAGGTGAGTACTGTGTGTTCCCTTAACAGTAGAGGAATTAAGATTCAGAGATGCCAAGGGACTTGTCCAAGTGACACAGCTAGTAAGTAACAGCCGGTTTCAAAGCGAGGACTGCTAGAATCCACCAGCCTTCCCTCAACAGCCACCTAGAACCCTGATCAAGAGTGTCTCCTCCAGGACCGCCTGGAGCATCTGCGGAGGCAGTGTGGCCCCCATGTCTCGGCCGCGGCCAAGGACTCCGTGGAGGGCATCTGCAGTAAGATCTACCACATCTCCCTGGAGTATGTCAAACGGATCCGAGAGAAGCACCTGGCCATCCTCAAGGAAAACAACATCCCAGGTGAGGGGCCAGTGGCAGGGAGCCAGCTGTGATGCCGTCAACGGTGTACCCCAGGCCCTGAGTGAAGGGACAAGCAAGGCTGAGCCTCTAGGCCACGGCTGGTTTGGGCAAGCCCGTTTCTCCCGGCAGTGTCTGAGGCAGGCCCTGCTGTCTTTCGGGGCAGGGTTCCCAGCACTCCTCCAGGAACTGGAGAAGGGTTGGGAAAGGGGGAGCTGGAAGGTGGTGGACACGACAGGCCTGGGGTAAGCAGTCAGGTGGACGACTTGCATTTACAGCTGCTTTCTGCAAGCCCCGGTTCCCCCACCCTGCAGGCTAATGCCCAGCTGTAGGATCATACGAGAACTCAGTGGTAATTTGAAGCGCTTGACCCAAAAAGATGCCTAAGTAGGGTACCGTAATCACGGACGTGCCACAGTTTTACTTCCACGTGGCCAACCGGGGGTTTGTGTCGGTATGCAGCATGGCGACACAGGCCGCCAGTTCTTGCCCCTGCCAAGAACTTTGTTCTCAAACCATCTGAGCTGCATTCTGCTCCTCCGTGGGATTAGACTTACCTCCCTTGGTTACTGGGGTACGTGTGTGAGCACACGGGGGGCAGAGGCCGTCCGTCCGGGGTGAGGATTAGCAGAGCCGCTGCAGGGAGGCCCCTCATTGCTCTCCCTGCCCACAGAGGAGGTGGAGGCCCCAGAAGTGGAGCCCCGCCTGGTGTACTGTTACCCGGTCCGGCTGGCCGTGTCTGCGCCCCCCATGCCCAGCGTGGAGATGCATATGGAGAATAACGTGGTCTGCATCCGGTATAAGGGGGAGATGGTCAAGGTCAGCCGCAACTACTTCAGCAAGCTGGTAAGAGCTAGGGTGAAGGGGAGGCAGGTCCCCACAGGTGCAAGAAGTGAGGGCTGCCTCCTCCTTGACCCAGCGTCTTCAGCAAGAGACCAGTTATGAGGGAGTGAGGGGCCGCTGTGTAAGGGCCTTGCTCTCTGTCCCACAGTGGCTGCTTTACCGCTACAGCTGCATTGACGACTCTGCCTTTGAGCGGTTCCTGCCCCGAGTCTGGTGTCTTCTCCGTCGGTACCAGGTATGGGCCTGGGGCAGCTGGGGGTGGGCTCTTCTAGACGCAGGGGGAAGGCTGAGCCCTGGAGGCTGACCGTGGCCTCTGTGTAGATGATGTTTGGCGTGGGCCTCTACGAGGGGACAGGCCTGCAGGGATCGCTGCCCGTGCACGTCTTTGAGGCCCTCCACCGGCTCTTCAGTGTCAGCTTTGAGTGCTTCGCCTCGCCCCTCAACTGCTACTTCCGCCAGTACTGCTCTGCCTTCCCAGACACAGATGGCTACTTCGGCTCCCGCGGGTGAGAGCCAGGGGCTGCTGGGGCCCTTCTGCCCAGGCCCTGGAAGGGGTCCTCTAGAGCATAGATTGCACCTGGGCCAGCTACTTGGGATTGGGCAGTGTTGGGTGTAGTCCCTGCCTTCACCCCTTGCTAGCTGTGTGACCTTGGACTTATCGCTGAACTTCGGGAGCCTGTGATCGTCCCTAACTCATCTTGTGGGTTTCTCTGTGAATAAGCCCAGGCTGGGATAGGAGCATGTGGTTCCCGGCACTGAGAGGCATGGGAAGTGGTAATTCAGAGCTCAGAGATCATTCAGATCTCAGGGACCTTACAGACTAATGTGGGGTGTTGGAGGGGGGTGAGCATGGGTGAAAGGGGACACAGCTTCCAGTAGGAAGACCAGCCTGGGCCAGCAAGAGGGAAAGCACAGCAGCTGGGGAACTCCTGGTTGTGGCTTGTGCTGTGGTGGCAGCGGGGCTCGAACTGGATCTGAGCTCCAGCCATTCCACTAAGCAGCCTGGTGGACTTGGCTGCCCAGCCCGAGCCTCTCCATCCTCAGCACTCCGGTGGGGTCGGCCACACCTTGTCCCAGGATGAATTAAGGGTGAATGTTGGCCTGTGGCCTGACCAGGGCCGTCCTTTCAACAAGGTGGGGGCGGCACCTGTTTCCGGTTGAGGGCTGGGATTCTGGCAGGACTTAGAGTGCTCACCTCCATCCCCAGGCCCTGCCTGGATTTTTCCCCGCTGAGTGGTTCCTTTGAGGCCAACCCTCCGTTCTGCGAGGAACTCATGGATGCCATGGTCTCTCACTTTGAGGTGGGTGTGCTGCTGGCGGTGGGGGTGGGGTAGGTTGGCAAGCGGGATCGCCAGCCACCCGGAGGGCAGCCTCTGACGTCCACCCCGTACCCCCCCCCCCCCCCCCCCCCGCCCCCGCGCCCCCCCCCCCCCCCCCCCCCCCCCCCCACAGAAACTGCTCGAGAGCTCCCCGGAGCCCCTGTCCTTCATCGTGTTTATCCCGGAGTGGCGAGAACCCCCCACACCGGCGCTCACCCGCATGGAGCAGAGCCGCTTCAAACGCCACCAGCTGGTCCTGCCTGCCTTTGAGCACGAGTACCGCAGTGGCTCCCAGCACGTCTGCAAGAAGTGGGTGCCTGGGGAGGGCAGGGGCAGGAGGGCCGGCCGATCGGGCCGGGCCAAGCCCCACCCTGAGCTGCTCCTTTGCCCACAGGGAGGAAATGCACTACAAGGCCGTCCACAACACGGCCGTGCTCTTCCTACAGAACGACCCTGGCTTTGCCAAGTGGGGGCCGACGCCCGAGCGGCTGCAGGAGCTGAGCACCGCCTACCGGCAGTCAGGCCGCAGCCACGGCTCCAGTTCCTCGTCGTCTTCCTCCGAGAACAAGGACCGGGACTCCGGCCGCGAGCAGGGCCCCAGCCGCGAGCCTCACCCCACTTAACACATCCTGCGGGGAGGAGGAGCCCCAGGGTGCTGGTACGGACTGCTGGGACTTGGGCCTCTTGGGGCTGAGCAGACCCCAGGACCCTCCCCCTGAGGTGGCAGCAGGGCTCAGGCTGCCAGTGACATAGGAAGATTATGGCTCTGCCAGGGCTCCCCCTCCCTGCCCGATCCCCTGACTCCTCACCTCAAACTTGCTCCAGCTCCCGTGTAAATAGGCCCCATCCCTTCCCTTCCTACCCACCCCCCACCCCCCATCCATACCATCTTATTGCCACCTCGTTTCATTTGTAAAAGGAAATACAGAAGCCTCCCTAAGAATGCGTGAGGGTCTTGAGGGCAGAGAAGGCAGAGAGTCTGGAGCTAGTCCTGGGACCACACCCTCTACATTCAGGCTCACCTTCTGGACCCCTGGGCCTCCACGCCCCAGCCCCGGGATCCAGTGTCTAACTTCTCACCCTGCTGACCCCACAGTTGGGTCCCTGGTGGCCTCTGCCTGTGTCCATCGGGTCTGAAGAGTCCAGAGCCCAGCACCATCCATCTGTAAGTCCCAGACTCCCACAGCCAGGCCTGCCCTCGTACCTCTAGGGAGCAGAGGACGGGAGGCTGTGCCCAGGTAGCGAGCTAGACTCCTGCTTGACCTGCAGCCACCACAGTGAGTGAGCAGCCAGGTATGTTTCACAGTCAGGGGTCAGGAGGAAGAGCAGCTCTGAGCCACCATGGGCTTTAGGGTATGGCCTCTGTACAGACAGGCACCCGGCTGAGCTGTCCTGAGGACCTCTAGGCATGGAGCAGATGTTCCCCTGGAGCCCAGGGGAGGAAGAGGGTCTGAAGGTGCTGGGGGGTGGGGGTTAGGGGGCTCTTACCAGCTCAGCCATCTGTCCCAGTATCAGGCCTCTGCCCCAAGGGCCTGCCCTGCTGTCGGGCCACTGCACTTTGAGAGGCCGGGCAGGCCGCACTGTGGGGCTTGGCAGCTCCTGGGAGCTGTGACAGGCTCTTCCTCTCTGTTTCCCAAGTCCTTGCCGACAAAGTAAGATGGTCAGGACTGGACTCTGGTCCCTTTATTGAGACTGAGGGGCCAGTGGGTCCATCCAAACAAAAATAAATTTTTCTCCCCAAAGCCTGCCTGCAGGCTAGGGCACCCAGCATGTCCTGGCTGGGGCCCATGGCTGTCCCCTAAAGCCAGCAACACAGGTCTGGCTCTCTTAGAGTGACAGGATGCTGGCTGCCCAGTGTCTGGAGACCCTAAGGTGGAACAGGGAGGTGAGTCCCACTGGGTCCCCCCACCCCTAACATGGCTGGCCCCAATATCCACGGTCTGCGTTGGGCCCTTGGGGCTCAGTCATCGGTCAGGGTGATGACGTCGTACTCGATGCCCTGGTGCTGCAGCTGTTGGATGTGTTCAGGCACTGCCTCTTCTGTGCCAAACAGGCCCTGGGCTTGGGCCATAGCAGCATCGGCCACCGCTGCCAGGGGAGGGGAAAGGACGGTGAGCCTGAGGCCCCAGAAGCTGGGGCTGGGTCCCCATGGTTTTCAGGGTCCCACCCCATACCTGTGACTGCTGAGTGTGCTGCCGCCTCCAGTTGGGCCTGTGTGACAAGCTGCTGGCCTGGGGACACGGGCACATACTGGATCTAGAGGGGAGAAGCCAGTGAGATGTGGCCTTGGAGGAGTACTGCCTATGCCCCAACTCTGCACAATTCCCCAAAGGTCCTACCTGGGACTCCTGGAGGAATGGGGCCCCCTGTTCATACTGGATGTGTGTGATCTGGCCTTCCTGTACCTGGAGAGAGGAAGCCGATCTGGTGATTGAAGAGGCTGTCCACCCCTCCCCTCATTCCCATCCCTGCCCAGGCCTGGCCCACCTGGATGTGATGGCCCTCTGGAACCACGACATATTCCTGGGGGAGCAGGTGCTGGACTCCGTCCTGGGAGATGATGTATTGTACCTGGAGAAGGGTGGAGAAGAGGCAGGCGCTGGGGGCCCTGCTGAACCAGGAAGATTGAGCAGGGAGCCAGGGACACCCACCATCAACGATGGCAGCCGCACAGACCCTGGGAGGAGTGGTTGGGGAAGTACTGGTCCTCCCCAGAGTGGAGTCTGGAGGAGGGGCAGGGCGGGCTCTCCTGGCTGAGCAGGTGCTCACCTGGTTGTCAGAGGTAACCAGATGCTGTACTGTCTGGCCATCAGCTGTGGTGATCTCTTGGATATAGGTGGCTTCTTCCTGCCAGGACCAAGTCAGCTCTAGCCTCAGCTCTGTGTGCCCCCACCCCAGCCTGTGACTTGCCAGCAGGGCCCCAATCCAGGCTCTCACCTGATTGGTCACTGTCTGCTCTTGGGCGACAATGATGTGTTCCTGGCCCAGTGCCTGCTGTAGCCGCTCTGGCCCCAAGACCCCATGACCGGACTGGAGTGCAGCTGGGCAGAGAAGAGAGGGTGCTCACACAGCGGATCCAGGGAAACCTGAGGTGCCCCAGCACCCACCCTGGTCTCCCAGGGGCGGCTCACTGTGCAGCGTGGCCAGCGTGTCATCATCACTGTTCAGGATGATGGTCTGGGTGGGGGTCCGGCCTGGGGTCCGGGCAGTAGGTGTCCCCGCCTTTCTCCCATCAGGACTGTGCAGCCGCTGGATATGGAACTTGAGATGCCCATTCCGGTTGAAACTGTGGGGGAGGGAAGAAGGCTCAGGGCAGTCCCATCACGCGTGCCCAGCAGCCCCTACCCGCCTGTCCCCAGCCTCACCGCTGCCCGCAGAGATGGCACACAAAAGGCTTCTCGTTGGTGTGGGTCAGCATGTGTCGCCGCAGGTCCTTCTTGTTCTTGGAGGCAAAGCTGCACTGGCTGCACTGGTGGGGCCGCAGGCTCGAGTGCTGTGCCATGTGGGCCTGGAGCAGAAGCAGAGTCGGGCACTGGCCAGGTGAGGACAAGCAGCCTCCCACCGAGGCAACTGTTGGGGAGTCTGTCCTCAGATGGAAGAACTGGGTGACAAGTACAAACCAGACCAAGACCTGGTGCTGCTGTGTGCCAAGAGGGCAAAGCCACAGGCCCCGCCATCAGGTCACTTAGGAAGTCATGTCCCTGCTTAGATTCAGGTTACCGCCATGTCACGTAAGGTACAGGTTCAGATGAAGGAACCCCTCCCTGGAGGTCTCCTCCAGCCCTGATGTTCTAGGGTTCTAGGCCCTGCTCCCCTCACTGAGCTGCTGTGAGGATCTGGTGCAAGGTGGCAGTGAAAACTGGTGGTCCTCAAAAGGGACCCCCGCCTCCTACCCAGAACTGCTCCCTCCTCGCCTTCTCCATGGTCTCCACCACCTTCCTCGTACCGTGTGCGTTCCCTATTCTAGAGGCCTTGTGTTTCCCTAAACGTGCCTGGTGCTGCCGTGCCTGTGCCTTTGCCCCTACGGGCCCAGCCTGGTTGTTGCCAGCACCCCGAGTCCACACGACCTGTTCCCGGTTTGTCTCTGCTCCGCCATATGCATTCTGTTCACACTGGGGACACCGTGGGGCATTAGTCACACCATCTGGTTTGCTTCCCCACCAGACAGAGCTCCCTCAATGCTGAGGCCTCAGAGTCCTCTCCGACCCCAGAGAGGGACAGCGGGCCCGGCTTGCGGTGTTCAGTTAAAGTCTGTTACACAAACAAGTGGCCAGATGAGCACCAGGGGGCAGCACCTACCCGGACCTCGGGCCACTGGCGGGCACTGAAGGGGCAGTCGGGGCACTTGAAGGCACTAGGCCCGGCGTGGGCTCGTTTGTGACTCTCCATCTCTGCTCGGCCAGGGAAGGCCTCGGCACAAATCTTGCAGGAAAACTTCTTTGATGATGCCGTGCCTGCAGGTGGCGGCGAGGGGGGTACTACCAGGCCCGGGGCTTTGCTGGCTGCAGGAGGTGGGGAGGCAGAGCCCTGGGGGTCTCCCACCCGGTGGGTCCTGGCTGGAGATGGGGGCTCAGGGCCATCTCTGGGCAGCCCCCCACACTGCAGCAGCGGCCACTTGGCTCCAGGGGCCAGCGAATCCGGACTCGGGAAGGAGATGGAACCATCTGCAGTCAGCTGTAGACAGATGGGGGCGCATGACGGACTGGGGAGGATTGGGGGGGGGGGGGACTGACGGGGAGCGGGGGCGGGGTCAGCCACCCCAAGCCTCACCTCAATGTGGTGCAGCTGTGTCCCGTCGGCTGCCATGATGTAGTGGGTGCCAGCTTCTTTCAGGGTGTCGCTCACGACCACGGCCTGGGCTGCCTCCCCTGGGGGCTCCTCGCTGTGGGCACCGAGTGGGGGGAGGAGTGAGGTGGGGTTCTAGGAGGGGATGGAAGGCCACAGGAGTCCTCTTCCCCGAGAAAGTCATCAACTGAGGGGTGATGGCGGTGAGGCAGCGAAGCCCAGCGCTCCAGCCCGGGTCTGGCCGAGTGCGGCAGCGGGTGGGCCAGCATGGGAGGCAAGCAGGGGCCGAGAGTGGAGGGCAGATGTGGAGACCGGGCTGCCTGCCGCCAGCCCAGGGGTCCTGCTTTCCACCCCGGCCACACACTGTGGTACTTTGGTGCTTGGATTAAGGGCTTTCTTAGGCTGCCCAGGAGTGCAGCGAGCACACAGTCTCTCTGCCCTGAACTTGCTGGGTGTGGAGGACACAGGGCAGCTGTCAGGCCTCCAATGCCGGCAAGGAGCCCGAGCTGGCTCTGGAGGTCAGAACTGGAATCACCCAGGTGTGTTCAGGGATCACCCAGAACAAAGAGCACATGGTTTTGGAACCCAAAGTTCGACTCCTCACTACATACCTGACCTTAGGTAAGTTATTCCATGTCCCTGGCCTATTTCCTCACCTGTGAGATGAGGGACACCTGGATCTCACGAGAATGGTTTTGGTGAGTGCACCAAATGTTTAGGTGTTTAGGTCTAGTGCCTGGAACATCTAAGAGACCAAGAAATAGTAGCTTCCAACCTCCTAACAAGAGAGACTCCGATGGCTAATCACATGGTATGTATTAGGATTTTCGCCTCCTGCCAACTAAGCTCGAGCAGGCAGAGCCCTTCTCTGGCACCTCCCGGCACACCTTGTAAATGGCTGAAGGGGGTCTTGCGGGCAGCAGGTCTCACCTGTAAGGTGTGCCAGGAGCCGAAGTCCCCTCCTCCATAGGGGGTGCTGTGATGACACTGTAGCCAGTCCCACCAAATGGACCGGGTGCCAGGGTGATCTGGGGCAGGTCGGGGGCACCCAGCTGACTCTCTGCTGCCAGGCCGCTCCCCGGCTCTGCCACGTGGAGGGTGACCACTTGGGGAGCGGCACCTGCCGGGGAAGGCTGCTCGCCAGGGGAGGCTAACTCTGCTTCCACGTCCTCCGACTTCACCACGGCCACCTGTGAGGGAACCAGAGGGTGTTACAAGCAGGTACAGAGGCTGGCACGCAGGGCCTCACAGCTCACCCACACTGGCCAGGGCCCGTGCCACCACCACTCATTTGTACAAACCCCACTGTGTGATCTAACACACCCCCTGGCTCTCCCAGCCCTGCCTGGCACCTGCAAAGAAACAAGACCCGGGGAGAGCAACCCTGCCCTCCCTGGGCGTCGGGCAACGTCTGGAGACATTCTCTGGTGGTCACAATCGGAAGAGGGGTGGTCCTGGCACCTAGGAGTTACCTGCAGGGATGCAGCTGACAACCCCACAACGCACGGGATAGCCCCCACAACGAAGAACTATCTGGCACAAAAGGCCAAGATTGAGAAATCCTGGTAAAGGGACAGCTAGCAAACCATTTAAGAAGAAAAAAGCTTGACCTCACATCTTGCTCCAGAGCCTGCTTCAAATAAAGACCGAAATGTAATAAAACTCTAAGTATATGAAAAGAAAATGTGGATGAATATTTTATGATCTGGGGTGGGAAGATTTTTCTATAATCGTGACAGAAAACGATGCTAAAGCCTACAGCAAAACAAACCATAAACTGCAATTAGAAAACGAAGAAACGGGGGGAGGGGGCATTTAACAATAGATACGAGAAAAGGGGAGTCTCCCTCATCTGCAAAGAGCTCCTGCAAAGTGACGCTAAAAACACCAACAATAGAAAAACAGATACAGGACACAAGTCAGAAAATAAAATGGTCTACGAACATAGTTCAAACTCATTTACGGTTATAAAATTATATATATAAAAAACCAAAACCATGAAACATACTTCTGCCATGCGGAAGACATTTCTAAAGCTCGAGATACCCAAGCGTTGGCAAGGGTGGAAGGGAGCGCAGTTTGAGAGGTGGTCACATAAACTGTCTTTTTATTTATTTATTTTTATTTTTATTTTTTTTTTTTTCAACATTTTTTATTTATTTTTGGGACAGAGAGAGACAGAGCATGAACGGGGGAGGGGCAGAGAGAGAGGGAGACACAGAATCGGAAACAGGCTCCAGGCTCCGAGCCATCAGCCCAGAGCCTGACGCGGGGCTCGAACTCACGGACCGCGAGATCGTGACCTGGCTGAAGTCGGACGCTCAACCGACTGCGCCACCCAGGCGCCCCTAAACTGTCTTTTTATGAGGCTTCACACCTTCAGACCCGCCGATTCTACTTCTAGGAGGCTTTTTTTTTTTACAGCTAAAGAATGTTTTAGGACCACCTGAAATGTGCACTAAAGCACTGCCCTGATTGACAAAAAGCTGGAAACCCAAGCAATATAGGACGGAACGCGCTCACGCGCTCACAGCATCTCTACGGTGTAGTGGCCTAGGGATGTGAAATGGGAACAGTAACAGAGAGGACTCTGTGTGCCGGCCAGGCCACGCCTCACACACTCCCGAGCAAGCAAAAGCGGAGGTGTTGAGGAGCATGAATTGTGTGATCCCATCTTTTTTAGAAACAATGTCTCCATGTTAGCGTGTATGTGGTCAAAACTGGAGACATGCCTATTTGCCGCTGGCGGGGGGGGGGGGGAGTTCAGGACTTTCACTTTCTGTATAGAACATTTCCTAATGGTCATTTTGGTTTAACATATGTTTTTGTAATCAGATTAAAAAAAAAAAAAAACTGGCATGAGAACAACAGACAGCAATAAAACAGAACTTGTATAGAAATGGGCTCCTATATATATGGGAATCTAGAACGTGATAAAGCAGACATTTCCAACCACAGGGGAAGATTTGATATACTACACTGTGCAACTTTTGGGAAAAAAAAAAGCGAGTCCCCTACCTTTCTGTATACACCAAAAATAAATTCCAGGTGGAGTAAAGATTTAAGTGTAAAAAAATGAAACCCTAAGCGAAAGAAACCCTAAGAAGAATATACGAATGTTTATATAATCTTGGGGTGATTACAGGCCTTTCTAGGGATGATATCAAAGGCAAAAACCATGAAAGACTGATTTAACTAACTAAAAACGTAGAACTTCCAAACACCCCCAAAGGCATAATGAAACC
Source organism: Panthera uncia (assembly GCF_023721935.1). Lineage (NCBI taxonomy): Eukaryota > Metazoa > Chordata > Mammalia > Carnivora > Felidae > Panthera > Panthera uncia. The sequence goes on along the minus strand of NW_026057578.1, from coordinate 14,705,819 downwards.
CTACGGAGGTCCCCAGGCCCAACACCAGGCTCCCCCCCTCCACAGAGTTCTGTCTGCCCTCCAGCCCCTGGAAGCACATCATTGCTCCCAGTTCCTGGAATTTATCATCTCAACACACATTCTACATCTTTTCGAGAGGCTGGGAGACCGATAACAAACCTCTCCCTACCTTAGAGGAGTGTGGGGTGTGCAGTGCGGGCAGGGCAGGGGTAGTGGAAGGGTGACCCCAGGCGGCCAGAAGGCGGCAGAAGTGAAGATGATGAGCTGGGGGCAGGGGGTCTGCTGGGCATGAGGTTCAGGGCTAAGACAGGCTAGAGGGGAGGGAGCCTTGGGAGCCTCCGGGCTGTGGGAGGGGGTGTCGCGGAACGAGGGTGCTAGGCTGGATGAGAAGCTGGCCGGGACCTGCAGTACAGGGCGGCCGCAGAGCTAGGAGACCTGAACCAGCGGGACCCCAGAAGCCACGAGAGCAGTGCTTACCGCTCAGCCTGGCAGAGGCCGCTGGTGACTGGAGCTGAGCGGAAGCCCCTCTGACCTCCCTGGCACAGGGGGTCCCCCTCCTCTGTGTTTGCCCACAGGGTTTCAGTGGACTGTCTCCCGGTTAACTGGGCGCACCCCGAGGGCAGGGCACGTCTGCCTCACCACCCTCCTCCCCTCCCAGTGTCCAGTGCACGGCGGGTGCCTAAGGTGGCGGCACGGGGGAGGCAGCGGCCCCGGGCAGCTCACCTGCAGGGCTGTGCCCCCCAGCTCCCGCTGAGCACTCATGTTCAGCAGCAGATCCAAGGCTGTCTGCGTGGCCATTGCCGTTGACTCCTCAGCTCCTGGGTCGGGTGAGACCTGAGCCTTAGGATGGGCCGGGGCCTCCTCTCTCCCTCCTCCAGCCCCGGCACGTGCCCCGCCCCTGCCCCGCTCCCCAGGCTCCCCCGCTCCCCCAGGGCTCACCTTGCTGGTAGATGATGGTGGCGCCACCAAGGGTGTCGGAACAGAGCAGTGGGGGGGTCTCAGGTGCCTGGAAAGGTGCTGCCTCTGGGGGAATCTGCGGGGTGGGGTGTGGCCAAACCTGAGAGGGGGCAGCTCAGATTCGAGCACTGGTTACCAAGCACCTCCTCTGTGTCAGGCACTTCACATCTGCCGGCATGTCTCATCTTCATACAACTACAATGCCAGGTATTTATCAGCTCGGTGCCACAGATGAACTGACCGAGGCTCAGAGAAATGAAGCGACTGCTTAAAATCCCACAGCGAGTAAGTAGCAGAACTGGGGTCTGAACACAACACTGACACTAGAGGCTGTGTTCTACCAGCACTTCGCAGTGGTCCATCTTCTGGGGCACAAAAAGAGTAGGTGGTATACTCAGCTATGAGACTATACTTCTCAGCCTGCCTTGCAGCTAGGTAAAGCGTGGCTTTGTGGCTAAGCAGGAGCTTCCGGTTAAGTTCACGAGGAAGACAGACGGGAGAGATGGCAGGCTTCCTTTCTGCCCTTCTCCCATCCCTTCCTCCTGCTTCTTGCCTGGGATGTGGCTAGAAGGCTGGAGCTCCTGCAGCTATACTGGACCATGAGGCAACCACAAAGATGAAAGTCGTATGCCTAGGATGACTGGGAAAAAATACTGAGAGAACTTGGTCCCTGATGACTGACCACTGAGCTGCCAAACTAGCTCTAAACTGCTAACCTTTGGACTTCTTTTATGCAAGAGAAAAATGAACTATTGCCACAATTAAACTCATATTTCCATTCTCTATTACTAGCACTGGAAAGCCACGCCCACTTTGAGCTTAGGGCTGACATGTTTGTGACCCCCATCTGCTCAACTGGAGAAGCTGGGGCCATTTTGTCACCTCAATGTGTAAATGAGGATGCCAGGGACTGGAGGGGTGACAGGACACGGTCATCCTGGCCCATGCTCCCCAGTCCCTTCTATCTGCTGCCTGCTTGGCGGAGCTTACCTCAGGAGGCCCTGGGGAGCTGGCGGGTGGCCCGGGGGCCGCGCTGTGCTGCTGCTTCAGCTCCTCGATCTGCTGCAAAGAGAAGAAGGGGCGACGGCGGGAAGGGGGCTCCTCAGGGTGGCGCCGCCCCCACTCCTCGAAGCTGCTTGCGTGCCGGCACCGTACATGCAGGCGGAGGTTCTTCTTGTGCCGGGTGCTGAAATGGCAGTACTCACAGGCGAAGGGCTTGGCCCCTGAAGGCACACGGGAAGGGACGCTTAGGCTTCCCCACCCTCTCCGGGAAGCCTTCCGTAGTCCCAAGGACCCCTCTGAGGGATTCACTGCTGGGGCTTCGCTCCCAACACACGCCGCTGTCCGATCTGCTGGGCCAGGACAGAGAGGAACCAGGCCCACCTCCGGCACTCCCAGCCTTCCCAGGAGCGTCTTATTTTCATGACAGGTGACCACACACTTCTCCTACGAACCATCCCTCCCGGGTAGACAGGGATCTGGCCCACCACGGTGTCTCATCTCTAGCGTGCCCATCAGAGGGCTGCGCGCCGAGGAGGAGAAAGAACCGACTGTTCTGTCTGCCTTCTGTGGGCTGAGCATGTGACGCTGCTTCTCCCACTTCACGTGTGAGACTGGGGCCTCCAGAAACTCCTCTTCCCCAGCACCCAGCGCCCAGTACAGACAGGGCTCCAGACACAAACAGAACTCACTTTGGCAACCACCACATGGTAGGTGCTCTGACTCCCTTTCATAGCAAGTTAGCCCTTGGCCACACAGAGAAGAGCTGGCTTAGCCCAAGAGAGCGGGTGACACCCCAGAGGGGATGTCCTGACACCTGAGAAGCCAGGCTGGCTGCCGAGGGGGAGGAAGAGGACAAGGCCGAGCCTGCCGCCTAGGGGCATGGCAAGTGGAGGGCTCACCAACTTGCCCTCAGGCCAGGGTGGGGCTGGCCTGACCTGTGTGCTTAACAGCCACGTGGGAGAGCAGGAAGTCCTCTCGGAAGGTGCGGTAGGGGCAAAAGCTGCATTTGAATGGCTTGTCGCTGACGTGGGACAGCTGGTGGTTCAGCAGTGCCTTCTTGTCCTCACAAACAAATTCACAGAACTCGCACTTAAACCTGGAGGTGGTTGGAGGAAAGCTCAGTGGTGGGGTCGGGTGGGGTGCTCCAGCCCCAGGGGCCTCCTTAGGGATATACCTGCGGTTGGCGACAGCCTGGATATGTGTGAGCAGGTGCATCTTAAAGGTGTAGCGCTTCTTAAAAGACTTTCCACACTGTGAGGGGTAGGGTGAGTTAGAGATGGGAGATTGCCCAGGGAGACCCTGAGCCCCTGCCCCCAGCCCTTGGCCCCACCCACCTTGTCACACATGTGGGGCTTCTCAGTGCTGTGTGTCTTCATGTGCTGTGTGAGTCTCTTCTGCATGGGGTACACACGGCCACACACAGGGCACGGGAAGGAGCTCAGCTTCGGAGTCTGGGAAGGGACGAGACGGGACCAGATGAAGAGAGAAGGGGAGGAGAGAGGGGGAGACCTCACCTCCTGCCCCCACCTGATAAGCAGCCCTCAAGCAGGCTCCCTTCCCAGGACAGGCCCCAGACTCACCGGATCTGGCCTCTTCTTCCTGAGGAAGAAAGGCATAGAGGTTAGACCACTGCTTCCCCAACCCCACCACAAACTCTCTCACATTGACCGGACCGTCTCAGCCCTGAGTGTCCCTTCTGCCCAGCCAAGCCCTTCTCTCAGAATAGGGCTTCCCCAAGTGGAGTTTGCTAGGAAATGCTAAGAGGCACGCTGTAAACAAATTCTAGAATGGTGCCTTCTTCCTGTCACAAAATACACGTGCATTTTAAAGGCCCTGAGAAGTCCTGTAGAAAAGAGCTGGCGAAGCAGGTGTTCAGCCTGGTGTCCCTAATCTTACTTCCTCTCTCCCCTTTTCTTAAGAAAACCCATTAGCATCATGGAGAGCAACCTTTGCCACAAGCACAATTTGAAAGTCACTTTTCTCCTGAATTCCTGTATTCGACCTCTGCTCACGTACCACCCTAAGCAGAGTGAACTCCTTCCCAAAGCTGTAGATCTAACGACAACGTAGTGAGCAATCACAGGGCCCCTAAGGATTTTCCTCCACCCATCTGTCCCATGTCTGCTCTGTCAGTGCTGAGAGTCGGGAGTCTACAAGATCTTTAGATCATTTACTGAGCTCCTTTAATCCCCTCAACAATGACTGTCCCCATCTTACAAAGCTCATAGCAGGGAAGAGACGGAAGAAGAACCCTTCAGGCCCTGCTACTGCTCTGAGCCACATGAGCTGGGATGAACGGCCTTATCTTTCGCAGGTCTGTGCCGTGCTGTGAATAGTGTGGCCCAGAGCAGGTGCTCAGTAAAGGGGGAATGTGGTCACGCCGGGCCTCTGCTTCCTGCCCTGGCCCACCCCACCCACGCACACTGACCGGTCTCGGCTGTGCACGGCTGCGTGCCGGGCCACGTCCTTCCGGTAGACGCTGGCATAGCTGCATTCGCCACACTTGTAGGGCTTACTGCCCACGTGATTGAACATGTGCTCCTAGGACAGAGGCAAGAGGACAGTGGGCTGGGGCTGGCTTCCCCCTCCCCGCCAACCTGTGCCCACAGCCTCAGAGCTGCTCCCAGAACGAGTGCAGGAAGGGCCGGAGAGCCTGTGAGGGCTGGGGACTCTCCCCAACACGGGCACCTACTTGGCACCAGGCCCTGTGCCAGCTCACCACCTGACGGAGGCAGAAACTGAGGCTCACAGGGAAGGGACGTGCTGGGGTCCCACGGTGACCCTGTGAACAGTGGAGCCTGGAGCCAAACCCAAGCGGCACGGCCCCAGCGTACTCCGGCACAGCCCAGCCCCGTTAGGGCTCCGGAGAACAACTTCCAGGTCACGGGGCCCTGTCTGGGGAGGAACTACCGCGTGCAGAAAGCACGGGGGCTTTGACCAGCTGTGCTTCGGGTGGCCCCCACTCCCCACCGCGGCCAATTCTCTGCCTCACTTTGGCCAAGCCACGGTTTCCTGGGTCAGTACAATGGCACTATCGATACCTACAGCCTCTCCAGGCTGCGCAAGCCTGGAACCCGAGCGTGCGTGCCTGCCTGCCAGGCCCAGGTACTGGATAAAAACGGCTCAGGGTCACAGCAAGCCCACTGGCGCTTTTGGGTAAATGATAAAAAAAGAGCCCCTTTCTTGAGACACCTGACGGCCACCTACCGGAAAACTTTCTAACACACAGAATCAGGGAAAGCCCGTTTCCCTGCCATCTGCCAGTGCGTGTGGTGAACAGGCACGTCAGTGCTGGCTGCGGCGTGAACAGCCCCCCTGAAGATGCGACGCCACTATGCCGCGTGCAGCCTGCGGAAGTGCCCGCGGCTCCCCCCTCAGCTCCTTCAGCACGGCAGCGGCCAGGCACGTGCCCTGCGAAGGGGCAGGAGGTGCCAGCGAACGACCCGTCAACTCCACTCCCTCCTGGCACCTTCACGTTGGTCCCGTGCCACGCCTGCCCTTCCCCGTCGCGCACCTTGAGCGAGGACCAGCGGCGGGAGCGATAGCTGCACTGCAGGCACTTGAAGAGCTGGGGGTCCCCGGCCTCGTGGGAGTTGACGTGGAAGCGCAGGTCCTCATGGGACAGGAAGCGGGAGCCGCAGATGCGGCACAGGAAGGGCCTCAGGAGCGGTTTGGGTGACTTGTAATAATACCTGCCAGGAGGGTGTTGGGAAGAGGTGTGGCTGGGCCGGGGCCGCCGGGCTGTCTCCCCCTACCCTCATCTCTGCTCCACATACTTGCGGTATTTCTTGCCGAGGAAGCGCCTGGAGGGTCGGCCCCGGCGGCGGGGTGGGGCATCGGGCTCATCCTGGCAAGAGAGGGCTGCGTTCTCTGCATCCGACTGGCTCACGCCGGGTTCCACGGGGCCCCTATCGGCCTTGCCCAGGGCAACCAGGCATCCTGGGCCGGAGGAGCTGGGTGCCTCGGGATCCTGAGGCTCTGGTGGGCTCTGTCCGCTCTGGGAACTCACTAGAGGCTCTCCTTCCACACCTGTCACGCACATGGTGGCAAATCAGCCACGGACGCACCAGGACAGACGCGGACAGGTATGCCAGAGGCCAGCCAAAATACTTCCTTCAACCACTGTCACAGACCACTGATGGGCACGTCAGGCCGTGGGGTAGACGCAGGCAGCCCACGCCAGAGGGCAGGGTGGACACAGGCCCCTCCTGCAACTGACATGCTGCTAGACGGCACAACTTAAACAGGACGGTCTGCGGCAGCAGCAAGAGAGCTGGCGACCTCCCCGTCAAGAGACCCGCGTGCCAGCTCAGCTCTGACACCAGACTTCGGTGCCTCCTCGCGCCTCTCTGAGTCTCATTTTCCCATCTGTCAGATGGAGACGATAAGTGCTGCTCTAGTGACCTCATGGGAACATTCTAGGGTCTGGGAACGACAGCAGTACTTTAACATTGGCTTTCTTTAGGGAGGCCGGGTGGCTGGAGGGCAGATGGGAGGAAGAGAGAAGACAGAGCATCACTGCACGCACTCCTAACCTTTTGAAGTCTGAACAGTCTGAATGTGCTACCTATTCAAAAACATCCATTGTATTCCAATGCAATGTTTTAAAAATTAAAAGTGACATAGACAATGCTGGCAAGATCCTGCTTCATTTGATTGGGATGCTCAGCTACACAGGTGCATTCATCTTGTGAAAATTCCCTAAGCCTTGCACTTAGGATGTGTGTGCCTTCCATACAGACCTTAATAAAATGCTATTCTTAAAAAAGACACTGAAAATGTGTAACAATCTCCCCTATACAGCACATACAAAAACAGTTATCATGTGTTTTTGTGTGTGTATGTTTACCCCTTAAAGCGATCCCGAAAAGCCAGATGCTATCACCTCCATTCCTAACAAAGGAACAGGGGATTCGAGAGGCAAAATAACACACTCTGAGTCACAGAGCCAGTAGGTGATGGGGCCATTCATGGCCATGATCGTGCTTTCTAGTCCCCAGCCTGTAATGCTCCAACCCAGTGTTTCTTGGACACAGTTTCAGCCCTCAGACTTGTTCTCATTTCAGTAATCACACTTATAACTTATCTTCTTAGTTCAATTATAAAGATTCAAACTTCTCCCGCGCTCCAACATCTTACCACCGAGAGGCCCTGTCACAAAGCTGATATATTGCTTATCAGGGTTTCTGAAGCTTGGTCTCGGAGGACCGTCCCTTTATGAGGCGGCCTTCAGGTCACCCTGACTTGGTATGTGCTGCCCTGAGTGGCACCCTCAGTCCCCAGGGCTCCACAGAAGCAAGCAGGGAAGGAGGCCATCCCTCAGCCCCCCACACGGCCTCACGTGACCAACTCTCACCATCTGAGAGGTCCGCGGTCTCCAGGCGAGGCAGCTTCCGAGGCCGGCCAGGTCTCCTTCGGGGTCTTGGGGTACTGGGAGTAGGGCGCTGGGGCCGTAGCTGCCGGCCCCGGGGCTCATCCTCGGCCGGATTGTAGTCACTGTCCTCTGTGGGGGCCGCAAGCAAAGGTGGGCATCAGTGCCAGACTCGCCCTTTCAGCCCTAATCCCTGGCCCAACTTCCCTAGGAAGAGGCCCACTTCCCATCCCTGCCTACTCCTCCTTCAAGCCTATCAACCAGTGATGCCTCCCTCCAAAAAGCCCTCCTGGCCTCCCACTAGCTGACTATGAGTGCCTCTCTCCAAGCCCCTTTCTCTGCACCTTTCCTGACTCCTACCGCCAACTCAGGCAGCTCCACTATGAAAATCAGAAAAAGGTGCCCGTTTCTTAAGACACTTCACAGCCATTGTTAGAAGATAATTGAAATAAACAATGAAGTCTATAAACTGTGACGACTATGCTATCCAGTGCAGGAGCCACTGGCCATATGCAACGACCGAGAAATTGTGCCTTGTCTACACTAACACATAATTTTTTTTTTTTTCAGTAACAGATAATTAAGTGTAAAATACATACTGGCTTTCAGAAGACTAGTATAAAAACGCAAAGTAAAACAACCCACTGATAATTCTGATAAAGCTTAATTTTATCTTTTTTGTTTAACTTTTTAAAGCATAGCTACAAAGCTATGTAAGAAGTTTACATGCAGCTTATTCTATTTCTGTTGGACAAATGTGAACGTGGCCCTCTTAAGTGGTGCTCTTTTTCAGCGTGCAGTCTCCACAGCCGCACACAGAGGTCCTGACCCCAGAGCCCCAACTCCTGTTTTATACCGGAGGCACACATGTGTACCAATTCCTCTTTCCCAGTCCTCCATGTGGGCCAGAGGGAATTCGGTATTTGTAGATGGGGATGGGGATGGCACTCCTGGGAGCTAAGGTGGCCTACCCTCTAGGTCGTCAATGGCACCAGCGTCGACAATGTCATCATCATCTTCCTCCTCTGGCCCCTCTTCGTCTGGGGTCTTGGCAGAGGTACCCCACTTCCTTACCAGACGCCCCTTCTTACCGGCTGCGGTTGCTGCTGCTGCTGTGAAGAGAAGAGAAGCTCGCCAGGCCTGGCGGGCGGAGGCCCCCCCCCCCCGCGCACAGCCCCAGCCAGGCAGGCCGCCGTCAACACACCTGGTCGGAAGTGCCGCTCCCGCATGTGGCGCAGCAGCGTGGCCTTGGTGCTGCTCCGGTACTGGCACATCTTGCACTTGAACTGCTGTACCACCACCACTTCCATCATGGCCTCCAGGCTCTGCAGGTCTGGCTCCTCGGTACCAGAGCTTGGGGGCGGCTGTGCTGGGGAGCTGGGCCTCCCCCGCGCCTCCTCGGGGGGCTCTAGGCATGTGGACGTGGGGCCGTCAGCCAGGGCCTCGATGGCTGCCAGGCTGTGGGCCAAGGTGGAACTGGACATCGGCGAAGCCATGGGGGCACCTGTGGGTGGGTGAGGGAGTCGGAGGGCAGGGGGGTGGAGGGGAAGGTGGCCATGAGCAACAGCTGTCCCTCCCAGGCAGGCCCAGGGATCCTAGAACCCAACCCCCCACCAGAGTGGCAGTGGGGAAACTAGGGCCCGGAGCAGAGGACGACCTGCTAGGATCACACAGTGAGTTTGTGGCGGAGCCTCCCTCTCCAACTCCCTCGCCCACTGCAGGGCGCCCTGGGTCTGCTGCCTGGGGTCTCACCATCGTCCGGGCCCTGCAGGATCAGGTACCGGGCAGTCTCAGTTCCGCCATCCTCAGCACTGGTTACGGTGATGCAGCCTGGGCAGAGATGGGGGGGAGGGGATTCCCAGCTGACAATGACAACTGTCACCGCCCATATTCATTCTGGCTCACCCATGCAACTATGAACCAGCTGCATTGCCCCCCTGAGCCTCATCTGTGCCCTGCCCCTGTCCACGCCCCCACCCAGAACAGGGCTGTTGGGAGGTCTAGTGTGCACGACACGCTGGCCCAGGAGCTGGCCTACGGTCACACAGATGCCATGGCTACCCCAGCTGCACCCCCTTTGACCACTAAACCTGGAGAGTCTCCCTTCCTGTCTCCAAACTTCTCCAAGGTCAAGGCCTAGCCCCTGCACCACTTTCTCAGGGTTGGCTTTCCACACCACCCCAGGACTATTTGAAGACTGTGGCCTTTACACCATTAACAACAGAAGGTACAGTGTGGTCAATCACGAGTACAGAATCTGGAGTCAGACCGTCTGAGCCCATGGCCCAACACCTGCTGGTTGCAGTGGGTCCTCTGTACCTCAAAACTCTCATCTCGACTGTGAGGATGATAATAGCATCCGGATTTTTTGGGGTCACTGGGAGGACTAATGAGCTACCATATGTAAAGTGCTTAGAACGAACTCCAGTACAAATTAAGTATTATTATTTCTATATTTATTGAGTGTTTATCACATGCCCATGCCAGGCACTACACTGAACTGTCTTATTAAATCCTCACCTCACTTACCACTACGAGACAGAGGCTACCGTTCCCCCATCATACGCTTAGAGTGGCAGGGTTATGTGTCCAAGTTTGCATGGTTGGTGCTGCTGGACCCCACAGGAAGACCCCTGTGGGTCAGCTCTTACTGCCCTCTGCCTGACTCACTTGGGATTAGGTCTGGCCCGATGGTGGACTCGATGATCTTGTCAATGGCTGAGCCCAGGTCCGAGGAAGAAGCCGTGCAGTCGGACACCAGCATGTTGGCGTCTGGGAGAGCGCTGGAGTGCACCAGTGCTGGGGGGCCGCCTGTCACTCCCTCCACTGGCCCACGGGACACAGAAGAGGAATCAGGGAGGTAGCCGTGGGGCAGGGGGTCTGTGCTGGAGCTGCTCTCAGATACTTCCTCCTGGGTGATTGGAAACAGGGATTTTAGGAGCCACGGATGGAGCAGGGCCAGTTGCCACCCACTAGATAGAGCTCCTTGGCCTCGGTGAGTAGAGGCATCCACGCTGTCAGCCCCACAAAGGACCAGTAGAAGCCCTCCAGTCACAGAGCCACACAAGAACAAGTCTCAGGGTCCCTGGCTCTGGTCAGGTAAGAGGCCTCATAATCCCCACACCCACACAACAACCAGGCAGAGCTATTTTCACTGGGCCTTTGAATTAGCTATTTCCTCTGTCTGAAATGCTTCCCAGCATTGCACCATGGCTAATTCCTGCCCAGCCTTCTCACCACCATTTACTTGGTACCTCTTCTAGGAAGTTAACCCTGACCTCCAAGGCCAAAGTAGGACTCCTCTGTCCTCAGTGCCGCAGTTGTCTGTGTCCCCTCCGTTATGATTCACTCTAGAGTAATATGTCCTAGGTCAGACGGTACTTTCCATTAAGGCCGGGCTCACATCTGTCTTGTGTCCTGCTGTATCCCCCGGGTCCAGCACAAGCTGGGCAAATGGTAGGCCCATCTCTGCTGAATTAATGAAATCCTGACCCCAAAATGGGGTCCATCATCGTGCAGCTCCACAATGTGATGTCCTGGAAATCATTATCTTGCAGATAATAACAATGGTAATGGCTAATATTTACTGAGTGCTTACTATGTGCTGAGCACTGTTTCTATTGCTCTGTATATGCTAATTCATTTAATCCTCACAAAAGCCCTATTGAGGCATATGTATTTATCATTCCCACTCTACAGATGAGAAAACTGAGAGCTAGAAGTGGGGTAGCACGTCCAAGATCACAAAGCCAGGAATGGCAGAGCCAGAAGGAGACAGTTTTACAAAGCATTTCCAAGAGCATTTCATTTCCTCTATGAGGCAGGCATTCCTGTTCCATTTTACAGACAGAAGAATGAGGCTCAAAGAGGTCTCCCAGTGAATCGGAAGTAGAGGTTAAGACTTGAACCAGGACACCTGCGTCTCAAAGAAGGAAGAGAGTGGAGTGGGTAAGGCCACTGCTTAGATTTGAACCTTGGCTCTGTCGGCTTGCTCTCTGTGCCCTGTAAGATGTGGAAAAGAGGGATATGCAACACAAGGTATGAGGCTTAAATGAGAAAATCCATGTTAGGGGCTTGGCATGGTGCCTGACACACAGTAAACCAAAACCAAATATTAGTTACAAGCCAGCCTTTCTGACTGCTGCCCTTGGCTGCCGGGCATGCTGCCTGCGGTCCCTGCCTCCACCCACGCCGGCCAGCACGGTCCATACCAGAGAGCTGCTGCCGCGGTCGGAGCTCTGCCCCACGCCAGAGTCGTCGGCCTCAGCCGGCCCCGGGGCGGCCGCGGCGTCGCTGCTGTCGGCCGACACGGCTTCAGAGGTGCCCACGCCCAAGCCGCTCTCAGAGGGCTCCTCGGGCCGGCCAGGCCCAGGGGCCGCGTCGCTACTGCTCTCCACTTCGTTCTCCTCCATCGGCTCAGGGGGCCGCCTGACAGGGACTCGCAGGGTCTGGATCCTTCACTCTGCCAGAAGAGGTGACCCGGGCTGGAACAGGTGGGCCTCCTTCCCGGCCCCGGCAACCACGGCCCACCTAGCTGCACCCGTGTGCCCATTTCGCAGGTGCAATGACGGAGTCCCCGACGGGGAGGGGCTTTCTCGTGTACAGAGACAGGAGCTTTGGGAAAACAGGACCGAGAAGCCTGGCCTCCCAGTCTAGAGCCTTTCCCCAGCCCCAGGAGGATGGTCAGTGGCCGGTAATCTTGACCCTCCTCGTCTCCCCTCCATGATTCCCGCAGCGTGGTTCGCTCTAAGAGCCCTGTCCGGGCTCAGTGGTTCAGCCCTTCGGCCCCCCGAGTCCCCCCGGGTGCAGGGTCGGTGGTACAGCCCGCAGGCCCCCTGGGTCAGTGGCTCGCTCCCCCCCTCCCCTGGTTCCCATGCGGAGGGGGCTGACAGCGACGGTCCCGGGGCCTGGCGACTCGGGGCTGTCCCCGGCGCTGCCTGCGCTCCAGGCCCGACGCCATCTTGTGGCGGCGCCGGGTTTCCGCTCAGGCAAGTGCGAGAGCGACTAAAGGGCCTGGGACCCCGGGGCCCTGTTCGGACAGCCCCGCCGGCCCGGGAGCTCGCCGCCGGCTATCCCCGTATTCTGGCCCCACTTCGCGGCAGGGTGCAGTGGGGCGACCTGACTCTACCAGACGCTCACCTGACGCTTTCGTAGCCGTGCTTCTTTCCGACTCCGGCATCGACGAGGTCGCCATCCTCTTTCCCCCGCTGCGGAGGGACCCATCGGCCCACCGTAGGCCGGAACTACTTCCTACGCCGACCCAGAGAAGGACCGCTTTCCGGTGTGTCGGAAGGTCGCCCTGAGGCCTCAGAACCATAGTCCAGTCCGGAGAGAGTCTAGGATTTTATATGTCGCCAAGTATGGGTGACGGAGTCCGCTATGGGTTGGGGACTACTTTCTCGCTTGGCGGAGGGTTACACTGGGAGTGGTTATGAGACGTCATTGCTGGGTCCCTTCCCTGGGCCGCAGGGTTGGGCGCGGCGAAGGCTGCCCCACGTCTGGGGGCGTGGCTTTCAGTGACCTGGCCACGCCCCTCCCGGAACCAATCCTGAGAGTGTGGGCCACCGGGAGGTTTTAACTTGGCGGGAGAGGAGTAGACATCATTAGTCATTTCGCCTGGCTCGTGACCGATGACTTAACGCTCTTATCGAGCCTAATCGAATCCTTCCCGATTAGGTTTGATATGTCCTGGGGGGAGGGGAGCATATAATCCTTGTCCAGATGGGGAACTGTACGGGTCGGGAGATTGTAAGTGGCTGGTCCAAAATCACAACAAGGCCCTGGGGAGGCAAGCCCGGATGGCTGCATGCGGGAAAATGGAGGGAATCAAAGCGCGGCCCTTAGTGAACTTTGTTTACGTATTTGTTGCATTAATAGAGATGGAGGTCGAGACCTCCTCCACAATCCTCCTCAGTGTAGACCTGTGTAGGTGTATTTAAAGGTGTACAGCCCTTCTCCTGATACTGCAAATGCCACCTTTGGCTCTACTTTTTGTTTAAGCCGGGTGCTCTCCTTTGTCCCTAATTCTGCGTTGCGCTAGTTACTTTCCTCAATTGAAAAACACAAATGGGATGGGAGAGGAAGAATCTCAAAAAACTCCCTATTTAAAAAAAAAAAAAAAAAAAAAAAAAACTCTTTAAAAAAGGGCAAAGGTGCTTTGAGTTGTTAAAATTTGTGTGTACTTGAGTATGAGGGGGTTTCCCTGGTCCTTTACTAGGAGCAGGCTTTGAGAGGGGGAATAAAGCATGAGGTCTCTGGATGGCCTAGGTCCCCTCGTCACCCCCTACCTCCCATCCAGCAGGACCAGGCCCCCAGAGCAGCCCCGGAAAGCTGGGCCGACATGGATGATGACAGATTGGTTCTGCACTCCCTGAGCAGGTTTCCAATGAGGACCTGATTTCTCAGCTCTGCAGAGCCACCCCCAACCCCCACCACTTGCCACTAGGGTATATCCTGCCTCTGACAAGTCACCTCTGCCAAGGATGTTGGGGGTACTCAGGACTAGTCCCACAGCACCCATTCCATCCCCAGCCCAACTAAGGCTCAACCCTAACCTTGGTCTTTGGCACCAAATCACAAGATTGCAGAATGTCATGATGTAAATAAAAGGCAACAACCTCATCATGGAACAGAACTGAGGAGCCCAAGGCCCAAAGACAGAAAGCTCACGGCCCAAGGTCACGTTGGAAACAGCATGTCAGAGTCCTTCCATTACAAAAAGAAGCAAGCCAACCCTGGTTTTTCGACTGCCAGTCCAGGGTTCTTCCCACCAAAACATGCAGTTTGTAGTTGTGGCCTTAGCCCCGATGGGATTTCTTAGAAGCCGCGAAGTGGGTCTGGGTCAGAAGGACAGAGCACACCATTGAGAGAAGTACTAAGAGGAACCAAGAGGGAAAGAGGAGGGAAACACTTTGAATGAGTACCTACCCTGTGCCAGGCTGCACATGCACTTTGCTGCATCATGGTGCCTTAAGGAAGCAGGGGTCGTTCTCGTCTTACATTGTAGAGAAGAGGAAGCTGAGGTTCAGGGAAGGGTGGTGATTTGTCCAAAGTCACACCACCAGGAGGGTGGGATGTAGACGCAGGTCTATCTGATTTCAAAGCCCCAAGCACTTGAGGTGCCAAGTGCTGTATGCTTAGTAATCGCAACACTTAAAATACTGTGTGCCAGTCACTGTTCTAAGCACTTTACCTGCATTAATTTATTTAATCCTCACAACCACCCTGTGAGGTAGTTACCATCATTGTCTCCATTTTAGGTATGAGGAAACAGGCACAGAGCAGTAAAGGAATCTTAGTAGGGGGTAGAGCTGGGATTGGAAACCAGGCAATGTGGCCCCAGACTCCACACTTTTCGATTGTACGGTTGCTCATGTAGTAATAGTAGTAATAGGTGATACTTTAACTGTTCTTTCCTGAGCTAGGGTGGTTACTATTTTCCCATTTTACAGATGAGGAAACTGAAGCCCAGAGAAAGAGACTTGCTCAAGATCACACAGTGAATTTCTAATAGGATTGGGGAGGATTAATCATACTAGTAAATGTTTACTGAGCACTTACCAAATACCGAATGATACAGTAGGTGCTTCGTATGCATTTTTTATTTTTTAAAACAATTAAAAAATTTTCAAATATTTATTTATTTTTAAAAGACAGAGGGGTGCCTGGGTGGCTCAGTTGCTTGGGCGACCGACTTTGGCTCAGGTCATGATCTTGCAGTTTGTGAGTTCGAGCCCTGCGTCGGGCTCTGGGCTGACAGCTCAGAGCCTGGAGCCTGCTTCGGATTCTGTGTCTCCCCCTCTCTACCCCTCCCCTGCTCATGCTCTGTGTCTGTCAATAATAAATAAATGTTTAAAAAAATTAAAAAAAAAAAAAGAGACAGAGTGCGAGTGGGGAAGGGGCAGAGAGAGAGAGAGAGAGGGAGATACAGAATCTGAAGCAGGTTCCAGGCTCTGAGCTGTCAGCCAAGAGCCCAACGCGGGGCTCTAACCCACCAGCCGTGAGATCATGACCTGAGCCGAAGTCAGACACCCAACTGACTGAGCCAACCTGGCGCCCCTAAAAAAATTTTTTTTAATGTTTATTTTTGAGAGAGAGAGAGAGACAGAGTGCGAACAGGGGAGGAGCAGAGAGATAGACACACACACAGAATCCGAAGCAGGCTCCAGGCTCTGAGCTGTCAGCACAGAGTTGGATATGGGGCTCAAACTCAAACCAAGAGATAATGACCTGAGCCGAAGTCGGACGCTCAACCAGGCTCAGTCGGTTGAGCGTCCGACTTCGGCTCAGGTCACGATCTCACGGTCCGTGAGTTCGAGCCCCGCGTCGGGCTCTGGGCTGATGGCTCAGACCCTGGAGCCTGCTTCCAATTCTGTGTCTCCCTCTCTCTCTGCCCCTCCCCCGTTCGTGCTCTGTCTCTCTCTGTCTCAAAAATAAATAAATGTTAAAAAAAAAATTTTTTTTAAGTTTATTTATTTTGAGAGACAGAGAGAGTGGAGGAGGGGCAGAGAGAGAGAGAGAATCCCAGGCAGGCTCCATGCTATCCACACAGAGCTTGATGCAGGGCTTGAACTCATGAACCATGGGATCATGACCTGAGTCAAAACCAAGAGTCAGATGCTTAACCGACTGAGTCACCCAGCAGCCTTAACATTTTTAAAAATTTTATTTATTTATTTTGAGAGAGAGTGGGGGAGGGGCAGAGAGACAGAGGGAGAGAGAGAATCCCAAACAGGCTCCTGTCAGCACAGAGCCTGACGTGAGACTTGAACTCATGGCCCTCGAGACCTATGCTGAAATCAAGAGTCAGGTGCTTAACTGACTGAGCCCCCCGGTGCCCCTTCATAGTCATTTTTAAACTGTAATTATCCCAACAACCAGAGATCCTAGGTATTCTCAGTATTCCCATGTGACAGATGAGGAAACTGTGGGGCAGGAGCAGTGAAGTGACTAGTTCAAGGTCATGTACTTGATGGTTAGCAGAGCTGGGATTCAAACCCTGGTTCCCTGACTCCCGGTCCAGTGCTCCTTCCACTGTACTAGATGCCCCAGGAGGGCAGCAGAGCTGAGAGTAGGCACTCAGCAGGTGGGTGCTCCAGGGTCCTTCTCTACCTTCTGTCTCGGTGCCACGCCATCTATGGAGTTAGCTAAACCTGTTCTTAAAAACCTATTTATAGCTTGAAACTGTACCACCACTTGAGATAATGAGTCCCTTAAGTTGACTTCCCATGGTGTAAATTAAGGTTTCTTTTTATTTGTCCTAAATTTTTCTCTTTTAGGATTGGTGGAAAGGTGGGGTATGGCCTTGGGACCAGAACACTTGGATTCAGAAAACAGGCTGCAGGCAAACAGTGTTTGCCTGTGACGGCAGTTCCTGAAAACCAGGCGGCAGGTGACATTTATGCAGACATCTCATCTGATCATCACAGAGACATGAAAGATAGGCAGCCCCTGGATTTTCATGTCTTTTAAGGTGTCTTGTTGCCTGTGATATTCCCAACACTTAGCACAGTTTTGCATCATGAGGAAGCCACTACATTCCTATTTGTTGAATGAATCAATGAGCCCTCCTTTTATAGGTTGCGAAGCAGAGACACAAAGTATCAAAGGTCTACCCAAGGAAAATAAGATCTGTGCCAGATGATTCTAAAGAGGAATCTAATATGGAGAGTTAGTTACAAAGTTTGCTGGGTGAGCAGAAAGATCGACCCCCCCGGGGAAGCCGAGGCAAATTTGAGATTATCAACCACTCAGGAAGCCATGACCTCCCCTAGGGCTGGAGCCCTGCAGGGAAGAGATGGCATTACCAGTGAGTGGGGCCACAAAGAGGAGCCTTTCTAGCCTTTCTAGCAGAAGCCGCAACTCTGGAGGAGACATCCTGGCTGCTGCAGCCATCCCCTGCCCTCCCAAGGCTGACCGGGATGGGGAGAAATGCCCTGACTTCTCCTTTCATTTTACTCTCATCTCTCACCAGGGCTTCCCGTTGGCTGAACCCAGCCAGAAGCCAGTTGGCAAAGGAGCCCAGGAGGCATGGTTTGCAGGGACCAGCCTCTGCCATAAGAAGAGGAGCAGGAGAAGGGCAGTGAATGGATTTGAGATAAACAGAAAAATTAAGTGGCCCAAATAGTCCCACACCTACAAAGAAGCCACATCGTGTGTATGCCGTCAGGCAGTCCTCCTCCCCCCAAGTCCATCTGATCCTTCTAAGGCTCTTCATCTTCCCACCTTCACCTTAAGCATTACCTCCTCCAGGGAGCCTTCCGGGACTCCTTCCCAGCAGAGTTGCTCTCTCCCTAGTGTATCTTCCTCTAGCACGTTCCACATGCCTCTGTCATAACATATACCACAGTGTAATGCTGCCAGTTATCTCCCAGCATCCTCAACAGATTTGGCCTCCCAAGGCCAGACCCAGGTCTGATTTTTTCTTTCTCTACTGGGAAGAAAATGGTTGTTGAATGAGCCAGGGGTAACATGGGGTCTGGAGTCGGGCTGCACCTACAGTGCAAGTATTCCAGAACCTACATTTATATGTTGTATGACCTTGGCCGGCCCTCATTCCCTCTGAGTTGTAGTTTCCTCATCTGTAAAATGGGAATAACAATACAGACTTTGAAGAGTGAAAGGGAGAATGTGTGGCAACCCAGTTAAGCTCAGGTCCTGGAATCACACTGTCTACAGTCAGCCCCCACCTCTTCAAGTTACTTAACTCCACATCTCCACTGCCTCACCTATAAATTGGGGATGGTTTTAATACTTCACATGGTATCTATGAGCATTAAATGAAACAGTGTAACAATGTGTGGAAAACAGTGCAGGCTCGCAGTGAATATGGGCTCCTAGCATCATGCATGGGGCCCCACCCAGCAGCTGAACACTGAACAGGTAAGTTCTTAGTGCTGTATGGCAAACAGGGATCTTGATTTTCTTGTTTCCCCCTGGAGCCCCATTACCAAGAACAGTTTCCGGCACACAGTAGGTGCTCAACCAGTCTTTGTTAGGCCATTGACCAATGATGGAGCATATGTCATGATGATATTCTGCTTCTGAGCCAGGGCTTGTGTGCCTTCCCCCTCAGTCCCCGGCACCACAGAGGATGCCTGTTCTACGCCAGCTCAGCCCAGGCCTGCAGACATCTACAGGTCAAGTGACCATCGTGGAAGGGAAGGTGGGGACTACTGGGCCTATCAAGAGGGGCCATGAACAACAGGAGACAGGGGTCCGGAGCAAAGGGCTAGCAGAGGGATCGAACATTTATTGAGCAGTGTGTACCAGATGCTGTATATGCCTTGTTGTGTTTCAGCCTCACAGGAGCCTGCAAAGTGTCAATCTTCCTCCCCCCCCACCGCCCCCCATTTTAGAGGTGACGAAATGGCAGTCCAGGGAGATGAGAAAACTCGCCCGAGGTTGTGCAGAAATGAAGGGGCACGGCTAGATTTAAACCCTGGACTGGGGACTGTTTGGTTCTAAACTCCTGCTCCTTCCACAGTCCCAGCTGCCTCCCGGAGGGCAGGAGAGTGGATTCTGAGCCTTAAGCCAGACAGGAAGCCCCAGCACCCAATGCGGAGGCCAGGCTCAGGCTGAGCGACAGCTGGAGTGCGCAATTTTGACAGCTGTGCTGAGGCTGGCCCAGAAGCAAGCGGTGCTAAACTCGGGTGCCTGGGAACTGGAGCTGGGATCATACAGACAAGAGATGGCCAGGGGCGGCAGCAGGGCGCCGGGGAGGTGCTGGGCCCCAGACAGAATATCCTTGGGCCCCGCCACCAACAGACAAAGCTCCCCACTGACTGGCTCTGTGACCTTGAGCAAGGCACTCAACCATCTCAGTCCAGCATCCTCGCTTGTCACACTGGTCCACCATGCCTTCTGGCTTGTCGTGGACTTACATGAGACAACTCAGAGAGACAGAACTGGGACGAGTCCCGGCCCGGGCACTAATTTTGTTGTTTGATCACTTCACCTCTCTGAGCCTCAGTGGCCCCAGCGGTATAATGGTCATCGTATGTGCCTCACCAGATTACCGTGAGGACCTAGTGATTAAAAGTATGGGCTAAAGGCATAAGAGACTCGGGGTACCTGGGTGGCTCAGTCGGTTAAGCGTCCGACTTCAGCTCAGATCATGATCTCATGGTCCATGGGTTCGAGCCCCATGTCGGGCTCTGTGCTGACAGCTCAGAGCCTGGATCCTGCTTTGTATTCTGTGTCTCCCGCTCTCTCTGCCCCTCCCCCACTCACACTCTGTCTCTCTCTGTCTCTCAAAAATGAATAAATGTTAAAAGAAAATTAAAAAAAAGAAGTATGGACTCTGGGGGTGCCTGGGTGGCTCAGTGGGTTAAGCATCCAACTCTTGGTTTTGGCTCAGGTCACGATCTCGTGGTTTGTGATTTCAAGCCCCACATTGAGTTCCATGCTGACAGTGTGGAGCCTGCTTGGGATTCTCTCTCTCCTCTGCCCCTCTCCCGTTCATTCTGTCTGTCTCTCTCTCAAAAATAAATAAATAAAAAGTATGGGCTCTTGGGGCACCTGGGTGGCACAGTCAGTTAAGCATCTGACTTCGGCTCAGGTCACGATCTCGTGGTTTGTGGGTTCGAGCCCCACATTGGGCTCTGTGCTGACAGCCCAGAGCCTGGAACCTGTTTCAGATTCTGTGCCTCCCTCTCTCTCTGTCCCTACCCCGCTCGCGCCCTGTCTCTCTCCGTCTCAAAAAAAAATAAACATCTAAAAACATTAAAAAACAAAAGCATGGGGTCTGGAGTACAATTGCCTGGATTCAAATCATGGTTCACCCTGACAGGCTGTGAGTCTTTAACCAAGTTGCTTCGTCCTCTGTGCCTCAGTTTCCTCCTCTGGAAACGGGAGAGGAATATAACCATGCTCATTTCATGGAGTTGTAATGATTAAATGATATAATCAACAGAAAGAACATGGAACAGCAGCTGGCACCAGTAAGCTCTCTGTCACTTTGAGTAATCAATAGATGCCTGGGTCTGGCATCTAACAGTGACTGGTCCTTGCCACATGCCAGGCATCACTTTAAACTCCAATCCTCAAAGGAGTCTTGTGAGATCAGTGACATTCCTGCCCCATTTTGCTCATGGGGACCTGAGCTATTCGGGGGGGTTCAATGACTTGCTGTAGGTCACACAGTGATCAGAGGACTGGACCGGGACCTGAGCCCACAGATCTTGTGCCACAGCACTCCTTCATTCCTAATAAAGGCTCCATAAAAGGAAGCTATTAGAATATCTGTGTTCCGTGCACAGATACTGCCATCTTCGTAGAAACGCAGGAGGCAAAGAAGATGGCAATTACTTGCGTCCACGTGGAGTAGGCCCAAATGCACATTAAAGGATGGAGAAAGCCTGGGTGAGAGTAGCGGAGCGGAGGCTTGGAGGGACGCATCCGCTCAACTAGCGTTTGTGCCCAGCAGGGGGAGCCCGCTCCCTCCGTCTGGTCCCAGATACGGGAACCAGGCCTCTGGCCAGGTGGCGTGAGCCGTGAGGGGCCCGTCCAGGCACACCTTGGGGACCCCATGGAGGGGCAGCAGAAAGTGACAATGTTAGCCTGTACAAAGCCAGAGGCATGGCCAGAGGGGCTTATCTCCCACGGTTCCCAAACCGGGCTGCCCAGAGGCATCACACAGAGCTTCCAGAAGATGCAGGAGCTTCCAGCCCCATCTGGTCCCTCCCCCATGTGATGGGCCAGGGATCCGAAACTTTTAAGACTTTAAAGAAATACTGTATAGGCATGGAAATCAATCACGCTAAAAAATGTAATGTTGAGCGGAGAAGCAAGTTGTCAAACGTACTGACTTTAACGTGTGTGTATATGGGGGGTTGTGGAGGGTGGGTGGGGAGCCCAAGGCAAGAATATAAACACAGGCCCACGCCCCATCTCCATCCCACCTCACCGCCCCCTCCCCCCGCCCACCCTGCCGTGTGTTGCGCACTCCAGCCCAAGCTCCATTCCTTTTGCCCCCCCATCCCACCCCTTCCCAAACATTTGGCCCTTGGC
Organism: Panthera uncia; assembly: GCF_023721935.1. Lineage (NCBI taxonomy): Eukaryota > Metazoa > Chordata > Mammalia > Carnivora > Felidae > Panthera > Panthera uncia. The sequence goes on along the minus strand of NW_026057578.1, from coordinate 14,684,479 downwards.
CACCCCTCTGGTCTAAGGGTGCACATTCAAGTAGATGGCCCACCTTCAGGAGGAGGGATCCTGGAAAAAGTCCTGGAGGCAATCTCACTGGGAGTCCTGGGGTCCTGTGTACCTTGAGTGTCCTGTCACAGAGGCTCAGAGGCGTGACATGTGTGCATTCCCTTGGCCCCCCTGTCCCATGGAGAGGGGCACAGACACAGAAGAGCCAGAGGGACACCTCCATAAAGCTCTGGACCCAAGACCTGACTTGCACGGGTCTAAGAGCAATACTGCAAAACTTAACGTTATATACAAAATATACAAAAAAAGTATATACAAAGATATACAAAACAGTATGTTTTTTACTGATAGGTATGGAAGTTTTAAAAAGAATTTCAAGGCATAGGAATAAAAACACACATGTCTGATAAAACCAAATTCAGAATGGTGCTACTTTTAGGGAAAGAGAAGGGGGTGGGTCATAGAGAAATGCACAGGGATCTTCAAATTGTGTCCGTCATGTTAAATTACTTAATCAGGTGGGGGAAACCTGAGTTTGTTTCATTTTTATCCATACTTTTCCTATGCCTAAGCTATTTCATAATTTAAAAAAATTAAACTTCAAAAATAATATATAGAGGTGCCTGGGTGGCTCAGTTGGTTAAGTGTCCCACTTCAACTCAGGTCATGATCTCACCATTCGTGAGTTCGAGCCCCACATCGGGCTCTGTGCTGACAGCTCAGAGCCTAGAGCTTGGAGCCTGCTTGGGATTCTGTGTCTCCCTTGTTCTCTGCCCCTCCCCCACTCGTACTCTGTCTCTCTCTCTCTCTCTCTCTCTCTCTCAAAATAAATAAACATTAAACACATTTTTAAAAAGTAATATATAAAAAAAGCAATGTATGTTCATGGTTTAAAAATTCAAGAAGTACAAAAAAAACGATACGTTAAGGTAAGAGTCTCTCTCCCTGTCCCTCAATGTTACTGTGACTTCGTAGAGGTAACTACTGTCACCAAGTCTTTGTGTACTATCCAGAAACATTTTAAGAACCTGCACACACTGGATATTAATACTAATTGCTGTGGACCTTGCTTCCTGTGCACCCCAACACACCCTTTAAAGTTCTTGTGTTGGAGGGGCGCCTGGGTGGCTCAGTCGGTTAAGCGTCCGACTTCGGCTCAGGTCATGATCTCACAGTCCGTGGGTTCGAGCCCCACGTCGGGCTCTGTGCTGACAGCTCAGAGCCTGGAGCCTGTTTCAGATTCTGTGTCTCCCTCTTTCTCTGACCCTCCCCTGTTCATGCTCTCGGTCTGTCTCAAAAATAAATAAATGTTAAAAAAAAATTAAAAAAAAAAGTAAAGTTCTTGTGTTGGATAATTTTCCACAAGAACATATAGATACAACTTCTTCTTTTTTTTTTTTCTAAATTTATTGATTTATTTTGAGAGAGACAGAGACAGTGCCAGTGGGGGAGGGGCAGAGATAGAGGGAGACAGAGTATCTCAAACAGGCTCTACACCCGGCCACAAAGAGCCAGATGTGGGGCTCCCACCCATGAAACGCAAGATCATGACCCGAGCAGAAAGTAAGAGTAGGACACCTAACCTACTGCGCCACCCAGGCGCTCCCATCTTTTTCTTTTCAATGACGAAAGGAGATTCACTACCCAGTGGATGTGCCATATTTAACCAGTTCCCTACCAATGGCCACTTATATTCATTTGTTTGTTCTTATAAACAGTGAAGCAAAAAACACCTTTGAACCTGGATAGCCCCTTGAGTTGCAAGGATAATACAATGAACTCTTGTGTAAGGATATTTGTAAAAAAAAAAAAAAAAAAAAAAATCTCAGCAGTGAAATTGCTGGGCCAAAAGTTATGTCCACTTAAATTACAGTATTTCAGGGGCACCTGGGTGGCTCAGTCGGTTAAGCATCTGGCTTCGGCTCAGGTCACGATCTCACGGTTCGTGGGTTCGAGCCCTGCATCGGGCTCTATGCTGACAGCTCAGAGCCTGGAGCCTGTTTCGGATTCTGTGTCTCCCACTCTCTCTCTGCCCCTCCCCCACTCGCACTCTGTCTCTCTCTGTCTCAAAAATAAATAAACATAAATAAATAAATAAATAAATAAATAAATTACAGTATTTCAAAATTACATTCCCAGAAGTTCACACCAATTTACATTCTTACCAATGATATATATGAGGTTGTCTGTTATTCCATGCCCTCAGCAACACTGGATTGTTTATCTTTGTCTTATTGATTTGTAAGAACTCTTTGTATATTAGGGAAATGAATTTTTTGTATCCCCTTTGTATTGCAAAAATTTTTTCCCAGTGAGGCATTTGGAGTTTTTAAGTTGACTTTAAAAACTGCATTTCTATTTATCGTTTTAATTGAAGTGAAATTCACATAACATAATATCAATCATTTTAAAGTTTGCAACTCAGTACTATTTAGTACATTCATAATGTTGGTTTTGGAGGCCGGAAGTCTGAAATCTGATGTTGTGCAACCACCACCTCTATCAAGTTCCAAAATATTTTTATCCCCCCAAAAGAAAACCTCATACCCATTAAGCAATCTGTCTTCATTCCCCTGCCCTCAGGGCCATTTGTTTTTATTTTGTTTTGTTTTGTTTCTGTTTTTGTTTTTTTGGCCATTTGTTTTTCTGTAGTACAATTTATTAACCTTTTTTTTGTAACAAATTTGTGATTTTTGTATTGTGCGTAGAAATGCTTTCCTCACTCTAAGATTATTAAAAAGCAAAGAATTTAAAGGTTATTAATGCTTAGTGAAATCTTAAAACCTGGGCACCAGGGATTTAGATCACCCTCAGTAGTATGATGAGCTCCTGGAGGCCAAGCACCCTTGTTCCCACCCATCTCTTAGCACCAAGCACAAAGTTAGAGAATAAGAATTCAGTAAATGTTTGTTAAAGGCAATTCCTACCTCCAGATTATAAAAGGAAAACGCCTCACATTCTCTTGTAGTCCTTTTAGGATGGGTTTTTTTTTTTTTTCTTAATTAACATTTTCATCCATCTGGAATTTATTTTGGTAGATTGGAATGAGGTAGAGATACAGCTTTATTTTTTTCCAAGTGGCTAGCCAGTTGAACCAACACCATATTGAGTAATCTGTCTTCCCCCACTAATTTGAAATGCCACCTTTAGCATATACTAAATTCCCACATGTATTCAAGTCTATTTCTGGACTCCCTATCCTTTTCTCGGTGACCTCTGTCTGGGATTCTGGATTGTTTAAAGCCCCCCCGGTGATTCTGATGCAGTCCATCTGGAGCTCGTGCTTATCTGTGATGAGATATGTTTGCGGATTCTTAGGAAAATGAAGAAAAATAGTGTCATAAAGTTAAATTTCATTTTAAGGGTCCATCTTCTCTTTTGAGATTATGTCCTGACGAAACTTTTTCTTTTAAAATTTTTAGATAAATGAATGCTGATAGTAGTCATTCTTATTTTTAAGTAAAAAAAATTTTTTTTAATTTTTTTATTTTAAAGAGAGAGTGCATGAGGTGGGGAGAGGGGCAGAGGGAAAGAGAGAGAGAGAGGATCTTAAGCAGGCTCCACACTCACCACAGAGCCTGACATTAGGCTTAATCCCATGACCCTGGGATCATGACCTGAGCCGAAATCAAGAGTCCAACGCTCAACTGACTGAGCCACCCAGGCGCCCCTAAGTAAAATTTTAAAGGAGTATAACGCACATAGGGAAATGTGCACAATCTTAGGTGTATACAGCTTGATGAATTTTCATGGAGTGAATACGCCCATGTTAGTGTCCTAGAGCTGCTCTGACAGATGACCACAAACCTGGTGGTAAAACAACAGAAATTTATTTCTTGGTTTTGGAGGCCGGAAGTCTGAAATCTAGGCGTCAGCTGGGCCGTGCTCCCTCTGGAGGCTCTGGGGGAGAATCCTTCCTTGACTCTTTCAGCCTCTGGTGGTTCCAGGAGTTCTTTGGCTTGTGGCCGCATCCCTCCAACCTCTGCCTCCGTCTTCATGTGGCCTTCTTCTCTGTGTCTCTGGGCAGATCTTCCTCTGCCTTTCTCTCATAAGGACACCAGTCATTGGATTTGGGTGCACCCTCATCCATAATGACCTCCTCTCAAAATCCTTAACTCAGTTACATCTGCAAAAACCCTTTTTTCCACATAAGCTCACATTCACAGATTCAGATGGATATAGCTTTTTTGGGGGGGGAGGGATACAATGTAACACACTACCAACATGTAACCAATGTCCCATATCAAGAACTAGGGCATCAGCCAGGCCTTCAAGGCTCCTTGTCTCTTTCCCCGGCAGCAGAGGAACCACTGTCTTGACTTCTGATTCCCCTCCCCCAACTTTTTATTTCAAAAGATTCTTAAACTTTCAGAAAAGTTTCAGGAATAGTACAGTGAGCACTCCTGTAATCTTCATCTCGATTCACCAGGTTTTTGTTTGTTTTTTGTTTTATTTATTTTTTGTTTTTGTTAGATTCACCAGTTGTTAATATATTGACACATTTGCTCCTTCTATGTTTAGATTTATGTTCATTTATGTTTATATTTATATATTTTTAAATTTGTTAATGTTTATTTATTTTGAGAGAGAGAATGTGCATGTGGGCTGGGCAGGGGCCGAGAGAGAGGGAGAGCCAGGGAATCCTAAGGAGGCTCCATACTGCAGAGACTGATGCAGGGTTCAAACTTACGAATCACCAGATCATGACCTGAGCCAGAAGTCAGCCGCTTAACCAACTGAGCCACCACATATACATATATATATTTAATATTATTTTGAGAGAGTGTGTGTGCATGAGCAGGGGAGGGGCAAAGAGAGAGGGAGAGAGAGAATCCCAAGGGGCTCAAACTCACGAACCATGAGATCATGACCTGAGCCAAGGCCCATCACTTAACTGACTGAGCCACTCAGGTGCCCCTCTTCTTCTTCTTTTTTAAATCATTACTGGGGCACCTGGGTGGCTCAGTCGGTTAAGCGTCCAGCTTCAGCTCAGGTCATGATCTCACGGTTCATGGGTTCGAGCCCCGCGTCGGGCTCTGTGCTGACAGCTCAGAGCCTGCAGCCTGCTTCAGACTCTGTGTCTCCCTGTCTCTGTTCCTCCCCCACTCACACTCTGTCTCTCTCTCTCTCTCAAAAATAAAGATTAAAAAAATTTAAATCATTATTACTGCATTTAAATTTTTCTGGCAAAATGAAAATTTTTCTGGCAATTTTTTGCAAGTAATGTCTACACTCAATATGGGGTTCAAAGTCATGACCGCGATATCAAAAGTTCCATGCTCTACGGACTGAGCCAGACAGGTGCCCCAAAGAGTTGCCAATCTTGTGTCCTTTCCCAAGTATTTTTGAACATGTACTGGTCCTTGACATTCAAAATCTGCCAGTTGCTGCTAGAGACTAGCAGCACATTTCAGGGGAACTTTCTGTGATGATGCCAGTGACCTTTAACCTGCACCGTTTGGTGGGGTCGCTGCTAGCCACATGTGGCCTTTGAGCACTGGAAATGTGGCTAGTCAGACTGGGGAACTGAATTTTACCTTTTATGTAATTTTAATTAATTTAAATTGAAACAGGCACATGGGCCTCGTGACCATAGGGGTCGGACAGCCTGGGTCTAGACCAGCCGGTACACAAAGCTGGGAGCTCAGGCAAGGTCTGGGTCTGAGTATTCCTGTCTTTAGCCGGTCATCACTGTCACGTTACAGACAGTTAGAGACATCCGAGGTGCTGAGTTGTGGGGGGTCAGAGAGGGAGAGGGAGGGGCTCTGAAGTGTCACTTGGCCCTCCTTCCTGTCAGCCCACTGGTCCCCACGTCACTTCTTCCTCTGTGCTCCACACACATTGATTTAAATTTTTTAAATGTTTATTTATTTTTGAGAGAGAGACAGAGTTGAGTGGGGGAGGGGCAGACAGAGAGAGGAGACAGAACCCGAAGCAGGCTCCAGGCTCGGAGCTGTCAGCACAGAACCCGACGCGGGGCTCGAACCCATGAACCGTGAGATCATGACCTGAGCCGAAGTCAGACGCTTAACCTACTAAGCCACCCAGGCGCCCCTCTACACATATTTATTGAGCACCTACTTTGTACCAGGCCCTGAGAATAAAGGATGTGTGGTCTCCACTGTGGCTCTATCAGAGGGGATTGGAAATGTCTGCGAATGTGTTTGTCTTACACACATCACTCTGTCACCCACTGAGGTGAGGGGCCCTGCTCAGTGCCTGAAGCTTAGAAGAAGCCTGGTAAATGCCTGCTGACTGACTGACTGATTGGGTAGGAGGAATGAAGGTAGGGGTAAAGTCTTCCAGTTGTATTCGAGAGGCCAGGAGAGAAGGTGCTGTTTGCCGAGAAGAGTGCTGGTCCGATTCAGGAGACCCAAGTTCCCGTTTGGGTGCTGGCCCTGACTTGTCCTGCGTTCTTGTTCTTGGCAAACTTCTTCCCTCCTCCAGCCTCAGTTTTCCTAACAGTAAAAAGAAGTGGCTGGGCTAGATCAGGCCTTGGGGTCCTTGCGAGGGACATTGTCAACAGAGGTGGGAAGCAGAAGAACACTTCATCTGTCTTATATACTGGGGATTTCTTGAGATCCAGTTGCCTAAAAGTGTTCTGGGCCTTTAAAAGTTGGGAGACTCCTGAGCCAGAAGAGGATTCCAGAGTTTGTTAGGTCAGGCTGAGGACAGCCTGCGTGGGGTTTTTGGGGAAACTCCTCGGTTCTTCTTACAGACTCCAGATCTGTGCTGGGCCTGCATCTGCTCAGAGATGCACTTGCTGGGACCTTCCTTCCGAGGTGGTGAGCCAATCCCTGTGAGGAACGGGGGCACAATTCAGGAGGGAGCCTTGAGTCTCTCGGGGCAAGAGGGGAGGGGAGTGTACGTCTCACCCACGCAGGGACCGAAGGACCAGAGCCCCAGGATGTGTGTAACCTGCCTCGCCTCACTCATGCATGACTCAGGCTGAAACTGGACGCTAAGGCAGTCACTCTGTCTAAGCCTCATAGGCCAGTATCTGCAGCACTGTTCAATTTCCTTCCCTTTGCCCTTGGGGAAAATGCTGTTGCCTTGACAAATTGGAGGTTATCAAGTCTGAAATCCCCCGCTCCTTTTCCACATGGCAAACTCCTATGCAGTCTTCAAAATCTGGCTCAGGTGTTGTTTCTGAAGCATTCCCTGACTTCTGACTTCTCCATAGAATCAATTACCCCTTGGGCGCCTGGCAGGCTCAGTCAGTTAAGCATCTGCCTTTTGATTTTGGCTGAGGTTCGTGCGCTCAAGCCTGAGTTGGGCTCTACGTTGAGTGTGGAGCCTGCCTGAGATTCTCTCTCTCTCTCTCTCTCTCTCTCTCTCTCTCTCCCTCCCTCTCTGCCCTCCCCTGCTCATACGTGCTCCCTTTCTGTCTCTCAAAATAAATAAATAAACATTTTAAAAAAGAGTTAAGTACCCCCTCTTCCAATATGCAGACTCTGGAGCCAGACTGCTTGGGTTTGAACCCCTACTTTGCCCCTTAATAGCTGTGTTTCCTTAGGTGAGCTACTTAACTTCTCTGTTGTCTCTATTTCTTCATCTGTGAGACGGGAAAAATAATAGCACCCGCTCACTGAGTAGCTGTGAGGATTAAATGAGTTAATACATATAAATACTTAGGACAGTGCCTTAGGATAGTATGAACTAAAAAAAAGCTGATTAGCAAGACTATTATTTTTCTGTGCTTAAGAAACACTTGTGAATATAGTGAACACAGTGGATAAGGGTCCTGTCCTCATAACCATCTCAGCCTGTGGGGAGAGATAGATGAATAAACAGGAAATTCACTCTGAATTATGAAAAATGCCACAGCAAGGGAAGTGGTAGAGTGAGGGGAGTCATGAGAGCACAGAAGAACCCCACTTCCCAGGTTGGAGTAATCAGCAGTATTTTCTTGGAAGAAATGATCTCTCAGCTGAAATAAAAGATGAATAAGATTTAGCCAGACACAAGAGGAGGGCAGAGAGGGGAGGTGTGGAAGGGTTGAGGCAGAATGGGGTGGTGGAAAGTGCAAAGGTCCAGGGGCCAGAGCGTGATGCCTTCTAAGAATGAAGTAGGAGGAGTGGAGGAGGTGGGTGGGTGCCCCCCTGTGTGTATGCTGGTTATTAAATGCATGTCTTTGTGATCTGTCTGCCTTCCTGGTTTGTGAGCGCCTACAGGACAAAACTCACATTTCCTTTCATTCCATATGCCTGCCTGATGCCCAGCACCCAGCCCAGCACTCAGCAGGGCCCAATAAATGTTTACTGAATGGGAATGAGAGATGAGAACCTTGCCTTTCCCATCGGGGGGCCATCCCCAGCAACCTTTCCATTTGTTCATCCTTGTGAGTGAGGCATTCTTAATAGCCCTGGGAAGTCAAGTTCATTTGTTTGTTCAGAATTGTCATCTGCTGTGCAGCCCCAACTCCTGTGAATTGGATGGTTCTGTCAGGACAAAGTCAAGTTTCTGACCCAACCAGGTGATGACAGGTCCCACTCCTGTGAGTCCCTCTCTGGATACCATTGGTGCCTGTCACCTTTCCAGCTTCTGTGTGCATACAGATCACCTGGGGTCTGTTCGGGTGATGCAGATTCTGATTCAGCAGGTCTGGGGCATGGCCTAAGTTTCTGCATTTCTTTTCTTTTCTTTTTCTTTTTTTATTTTGAGAGAGAGAGAGCGCTCAAGCAGGGAAGGAGCAGAGAGAGAGGGAGAGAGAGAGAATCCCAAGCAGGCTCTGCGATGTCAGCACAGAGCCCAGTGTGGGGCTGGAACCCACGAACTGCGAGATCATGATCTGAGCCGAAATCAAGAGCATAAGTCTTTTTTTTTTTTTTTTTAATTTTCTAAAGTTTATTTATTTATGTTGAGAGGGAGAGCACACATGTGCAAGCAGGGTAGGGGCATAGAGAGAGGGGAGACAGAGAATCCTAAGCAGGCTCAGCACTGTCAGCACTGAGCCTGATTTGGGGATTCAGCTCACAAACCAAGAGATCATGACCTGAGCGGAACTCTTAACCAACTGAGCCACCTGGACGCCCCACATTCTGCATTTCTAACAAGCCCCCCGTGTGATGCTGAAGCTGTAGGTCCAATAATTACACTTTGAAAAGCAAGGCGCTAGACGATGTCACTTTTCCTGGTCACGGTGCTGAGGGTACAAGGAGGCCTTGGCTGCCAGGCTAAGGAGTTTAGTCTTTATTCTGGAGACACTGGGGGGCATGGAAGCTTTCTGAGGGCTGAGCAAGAAGCTGAATCTGGGGTGTGGGTGCTGGGGGCTAGGGGGGCTGAGCTATAGCACTACCAGGTAGGAAATGGTACCTCCACGCAGAGGGTGGAGGGTGCTCTGGGCTGAATTGTGCCCCCCCCCCATTCATATGTTGAAGTCCCAACTCCTAGGACCTCAGAATGTGCCTGTATTTGGAGACAGGGTCTTTAAAGAGGTAACTAAGTTAAAACAAGGTCATTAGGGTGGATGCCAATCCAATATGACTGGTGTCTTATAAGAGGAAGAAATTAGGACACACAGTTGTTCAGAGAGGGGGCCATGTGAAGACACGAAGACTGCTGTCTACAAGCCAAGGAGAGAGGCCATAGCAGAAACCAACCCCGTCGACACCCTGGTCTTGACCAGGATGTCCCTGGGGGGCTCAGCTGGTTAAGTATCCAACTCTTGGTGTCAGCTCAGGTCATGATCTCATGGTTCATGAGTTCGAGCGCCACATTGGGCTCTGTGCTGACAGCGCGGAGCCTGCCTGGGATTCTCTCTCTCCTTCTCTCTCTGCTCCTCCTAGGCTCTGTCTCTCAAAATAAATAAACTTAAAAAACCCAAAAGGGTCTGTTGTGTAAGCCGCCTCCCCCCCAGTCTGTGGTACTTTGTTATGGCCCCCGAGTAGATGAATACAGATGGATGGATTTAAGAGAATGATACAGTTTGTCACCTGTTTGGATGACACAGGAGATGGGGTGGGGGGGCACACTATAGGATTATATACAGATGGTTGGGAAATTGGGAAGACCAGGGAGGAAAGAGTGCTATGAATGGCATAGAAGCAGGCAAGGGAGCCTGGGGGGAGGAGTGGGGCTGGAGAGAAGCGCATCAGAACCAGACACTCAGGAGGGTGGAGGAGAAGGAACAGAATGGTCCTTGTGTCAACTGGGGGCCTTGGCTGCAAGCAGGCAAAACTGGTTGGGTCTACCTTAAAAAAATGAAAGGGAATGGAAGGGAGGGGAGGGGAGGGAAGGGAAGGGAAGGGACTGAAAAGGATTCTGGAGGCTCCCAGCAGTGATGTGAAGGCTCAAGACCAGACTAGGAAAGTGAGCCAGAGGCAAAGGAAGCTGGCCAGCTGTGAGCAGGGCGGAACCATGCTGCAGGGACAGACCGTGAGGACTTGAGGGTTCCTGGCACCCCCTCCGCTTGCACCCGTTAGCAGGTTCCTTCCCAGCCTCCAAAGGGGTCTGGAAAAGATATTCGGTCCGGGGTGGCTCTCATCACTGCGTAATCAGATTATTGCTCCCATTATAAAGATGAGGACACTGTGTGAGTGGGCAAGGGGCAGGGAGAGAGAGAGGGAGGGAGACACAGAATCCGAAGCAGGCCCCAGGCTCCGAGCTGTCAGCACAGAGCCCGATGCAGGGCTCGAACTCATGAACCCTGAAATCATGACCTGAGTGGATGTCTGACGCTTAACCGACTGAGCCCTCAACCTGGGTTCTTCTGAAGCTGGGAAGGAATCTCACCTACCCCCCCCCCCCCTCCCCCTCTCCGAAAGCCTCTACCGCTGCTCTCGTCTTTTCCCGTTGGAGAAATCCTGCATTGCCTCTCATTAGGAGCTGGGCCCCAACCGCTGGTGCTAGACCTCGGGAGGCCTCCTGCGTCTGCCTTCCTGCTGCATCCACGCTGAGCCCGTGCTATCGGCCCTTCAACCTGGCAACCCGGCTTCAGGTGTATCAAAGTCCCAGCGCGGCAAGAGGTTCAAACACATCTCGGCAGGCTTCGCGAATTCATTAGTTTTATTTCTCTCCTCCCTTCCCCCCGCCCCCAACAAGCCACAGGGTTGGGCGTTGGAGGAGGAAGGGGGCCCCTGGAGCTCAATATGCAAATGTATGCAGATCACATCTAAATGAGGGTGTCCCAGGATTAATGGGAAAGAAAGGCAATCAGAGCAGGCCTGGGGCTCTGCTGAGGTGCAGCCAGGAAAGGGCTCCCCGGGGAGGGTGTCTTAGGCTGTTTCAGAGCGTGTTCTTTGAAGCAATGTCTCTGCAGCACAGGGGAAGGAAGAGCTGCGGAAATTGGTTCTGGATACTTCCTGGCAAAATGTTCTTGGTTGCTTCAACTACGTTGCGGGTGGGCTGGGGGTGGGGGGGTAGAATCTCTGAGCCTCTCTCAGTTACCACGGCCTGCAGAGGCTGCCCCTGTCACTGATTTCTAAACCAGGGGAGCTTTGCTAACACCCAGTTCTGGGCCCCACTGATTACTGAATCCGAATCTCTTCAGAATCTGTATTTTTTTTCTTTTTCTTTTTTTTTTTTTAAAGTCCACAGCCTTGGGAAATACTGGTACAAACCAGGGGTTCTTAGTCTGGAGTCTCTTACAGGCTTCAGGGAACCCGTATAGGATTGTTTTCAATCCTGAGTCACGGGTCCTTTAAAAAAATACAAAAACAAATAAACCCACAACGATGCCCAGGCCACAACCCAGACCAATTAAGTCAGAATCTCTAGGGGATGAAACCTAGGCATCATTATTCAAAAGAAAATCTCCGGAGACTCCACAATGAACAGCCAAATTTGAGAAGCCCAGTTGAACAGGTACTCTCATAAGACGTTTGTTATGAGAACCTATGTTCTCTTTTGGGCTGTGTAGCTCCAGGCCCTCTACCCGATATGCAAGTTTCAGGAACCTCTCCTGGGAAGCAAACTACCCTTAGGGCTGGTGTTCAGCTGGTAAGCACAAGTTGTTAAAATATTGAAACATTTCCTTGCCTACGCATTGGTAACAGGTCCTACTCTGAGCCTTCTAAATGCCCCAGAGCCCTAGCGAGCAGCCCCTTCTCCCAGACTCCTAGAACTGCAGATCCAGGAACAAAAGGGTTAATAATAGTCACCCCCTTTCCCCTGCCCCCCTCCAATGAGGGGCCTCTTGAAGTTCCTTGGAATCGGTCTGATCCTTTGGGGTCCTGGTTGTTAAATATTTGAAGTCATTAGTCCTTATAGTGCTGCGGGAAGCATCAACTTCACAGGCAGAAAGGCTAATTTTAGTACTAACTGTGTGACCTCGGGGCGAGTGGCTTTTTCTCTCTGAGCTTCAGTTTCCTCATCTGGAAATGGCTGTAAAGCCCCTCCTGTCAGCAGGGGGATGCAGCTGGAAAGCAGAGGTTTCACACTTGAGCCTGCATCAGAACCACATGGCAGGCTTGTTAGAGCAAACATTGCTGGGTCCCACCCAGAGGTGCTGATTCAGTAGTTCTGAGGTGGAAGCAGCGGACCATCTGCATTTCTACCAAATTCCCGGTGGTGCTGATGTTGCTGGTCCGGGGACTACACTTGGAGAACCGTGGAACTAGAAGATGCATGAGAAAGTAAGCCTGGCCAAGAGGACGGGCTCAGCGCAGGTTTGGGAAAGGGGCAGTGAAGTCACCAGTTGTCCTGTGCGCAGTGTGGACTTCTCCCTCCTACTCTGGTCCCAAGGCTCTCGATTCATCAGGCCAGGACTGACTGAATGTTTACCCTAGGGTTCATTTTTTTTTTTTTTTTTTAAGTTTTATTTATGCATTTTGAGAGAGAGAGAGAGCGCGCCCGCAAGCAGGGGAGGGGCAGAGAGAGAGGGAGAGAATCCCAAGCAGGCTCTGCACTGTCAGTGCAGAGCCCGACAGGGGGCTCGAACCCAGGAAACTGTGACCTCATGACCTGAGCTGAAACCAAGAATCCGATGCTTAACTGACTGAGCCATCCAGGTGTCCCCCCCGCCCCCCTCAGCTCCCGGGATGAATGTTCGACCACTGAATGTTTAACCTGGGATTTCCAAGGAGTAAGGCTTTCCTCAACCCCCTACCCATTGTGAACAGGACCAGATTTAGGCCTTTTTAGGGGCTGCTACCCCTGAGAATATGGTGCCCTTCCCCATATGTCATTCAAAACAAAACAACGCCAAACCCTGAAATGACTATATAAGGAAATCCCCTGAAGATCCGACTTTTCCCATGCTGGCTACTGTAAGGATTTTTTCCCCAAATATCGAAAACAGTCTTTGTGACAGGGAGCGATGAATAAGCGAAGCACAGACGATTTTTAGGGCAGCGAAACTACTCAGTATGATAGCACGGTGATGGGGGCACGTCATGCTGCATTTGCCCAAACCCACGGAACATACACAGGGAGCCCTGGTGTGAACTGTGGACTCCAGGGCTTGCGCTATGTCAATGCAGGTTGACGGGTCACACCAAATGTCCCACTCTGGTGGGGGAGGTTGATGATGGGGCAGCTCTGCCTGTGTGGGGACACGGGGCAGGCGGGAACACTCTGGGCTTTCTTCTCAATTTTGCTGTATAGCTAGTAAAGCTGCTCTAAAAAATAGAGTCTTTTTAAAAAAAATATTTATTTGGGGCGCCTGGGTGGCTCAGTCGGTTAAGTGTCCGACTTCGGCTCAGGTCACGATCTCGCAGTCCGTGAGTTCGAGCCCCGCATCGGGCTCTGGGCTGATGGCTCAGAGCCTGGAACCTGCTTCCGATTCTGTGTCTCCCTCTCTCTCTGCCCCTCCCCAGTTCATGCTCTGTCTCTCTCTGTCCCAAAAATAAATAAACGTTAAAAAAATAAAAAAATAAAAAAATATTTATTTATTGGGACAGCGCAAGGCGGGGAGGGGTAAAGAGAGGGGGACAGAGGATCTGAAGCAGGCTCTGCGCTGACAGCAGAGAGCCTGATGCGGGGCTCAGACTCACAAACCGTGAGATCATGACCTGAACCGAATGAAGTCGGACGCTCAACCGACTGAGCTGCCCAGGTGCCCCTTAAAAAACAGAGTCTTAATTTAAAATACCAACCCAACAAACAAAGAATCTTTTAAATGTGTATTTTGGGGCTGCACCTGCTTTGCTGGGAACCCATGCATAGCAGTGGGGGATACAATGTCAAGGGAACTGGTCCCAGGCCCAGTCTCTTTCCGGGTCAACTGGCACATCCCCTCTTATAGACACAAACCTCTCACTGTAACGGAACCTCCCTTAGCCTATTCTCTGCCCTGTCCAGCCCCGCTTAATATTTTATTTTCCTTTTTATCCCCCCCATTTTTCTCCCTACAGAACCCAGCCAAATATCCCACACCCGTTCTCTCTGTTGATCCCTCCAGCTTGGCTTCTGGGGACCCCACCCCGCCCCCAGGCTGCTTCCCCCACTGACTTCCTTCTTGTCAGATCCAGTGACCTGATCTTAGCACGGGATCTGGAGTCAGAAGGGCTGGGCGGGAGCTCTGTCACTCACCGGCTGTGTGACCATGAGCAACCTGAAGCACGTCTCTGGGCCTCGCGTCTGCCACCTTGAAAATGGGCCACAGTCTCTGCCTCCTGTGAAAGCTTAACTCAAATAAAATGGTAAGAAGTTCCACCGTTGGATACAAATCAGAGGTAATAAGGTACGGGACAGCGCTGGAGAAAGAGTTAAGTGGATTGTGCATGGACTGTGGAAATGGTTGCCCACCAAGGTGGTTAGCAGCACATGCCGAATGTGGTGGAAAGAACAGGGTGCTGGTGCCAGGTCTGGGTCGAATCCCAGGCCTGCTCCTGGCTGGTTGTGGGGACCTGGCAACTCCCTGTGCCTCACGGGTTCCTCACCAGTGAAAGAGGTTTGTGAATCCTAATTCTTAGCAGAGAGAGCATTAAAATAGCAGAATCATGATGGCTAACGTTATTTTCGGTGTGTGTACCTACTGTGTGCTGAAAACTCGCAATGTATACTATCACTTGATCCCCACCACAACCTTTTGGGTGAGGACTGTCCTCCCTCATTTTACAGATGAGGCCATGGAGGCACAGACAGGCAAAGTGACTTGCCTAAGGTCACACAGCCAGATGTAGTAGGAGCTGGAATTTGAACCCGGGAGGTCTGATTGTGAGGTCTACACTATATGGCTTCCTTTTGGAGGAGCTAAATAGAGATAAGGGGGAGGCATGAGATTATTATTAAGGCCTCTGAGAATCGACCTGGTGATTGCCACTACCCGGGGCTAGTGTGGGTGGGGGCGGGTGCTTGGGTGGTGCTCTATCCCTGGGGCAGTGTCTTACAGTATACCCACACCTTTCTGCTTCATCCCAGACAGAAATGTCTTTCTCATTTCCTGCCAGGGCATCTCAGGCCTGGCCGCCCCTCCCTTCTCTGGCAGGTTCAGGAGGAACAGGGTTGGAATTCCCCATCCTAAATCAGGGGAGAGGTTCCTCCCCTCGTGAGGCTGACCCCAGTCTGGGGGCCTGGTGTTACTAAGGGCAGCCCGCAGGGCTGTGTCATCCAGCTGGTGACTCAGGGCTCCGGGGGTCAGCCCCCTCCCCATCTTACGGGGTCTCCACCTGAAGGAGGGGCTTAGAGTCCAAGCTATGACCCTGGTCAGGGTCAAGGGGTGCCCACCTGGAAGAATATCCTGCTCTCTGCCTCCTCCTCTCCCAGGGCCTTGGCTAAACTTGTGGTATTGGAAGGAGGGGCTGAGGGAAGTGGGGAAGGGGATGTGGTAACCAGAACCGCTTCCTGCCATTGCCGTGTTGAAAGCCAAGGTCTTCCAAGTTCCTCTTGATGGGGGCTGGGGAGCCAGGGGATAAAGGAGGAAGCTGGGAGGAGGGTGAGAAAAGGAGGGGTCTTGTTTGGATTAACTCCAGGAATCAAGCCAGAGGCTCCTGGCTAGGTGCCCTCTTCCTGTCCCCCCCCCCCCCCCCCGCTCCCCCACCCACAATTTGGTCAAAACAGCCAGCTGCCTAGAGGCCATCAGAATTAAAGCAGCAGCAGGCACTTATTCCATGTGCCAGAGACTTTGTATCTGTTAACTCATTTGATCCCTACAACTCCATGAGGCAAGCACTATGATCACCCCTGTTTTACAGATGGGGAAACTGAGGCACTGACAGGTTATGTCAATGACCCAGATCACACAGCAAGCTGGTGCCAGAGCTGAGATTGGAACTTAAGTAGCCTGGCTCCAGAGGGCAGGCTCATAGCTGCCACTCCTTACTGTCCCACCCATGCCGTCCCCGGCTTGCTCTGGTACCTAAGAGAGGTCAGTTCTCTACTCTGGGCCCGCGGTTTCCTCATCTGCATAATGGAGGTAGTCGGAGTAGATTGGTACACTTCCCTCTTGTGACGGTTGTCTCTCTGGTAATTACTTATTCATTCAATTTCTCCCGTACTGGACTCTGTTCCACTACCACAGTGACAAAGCTATCTTGGTCACTACCGCATTCCCAAATTCTTAGCACAATGTTTGGCCCATAAAAACTCAACAAATACTTGAGTAAATGGTCTTTACAGCCTTGAGGATCATCATCAACGGTTTGAGTATATGATAAACGTTTTGAACTCTTTATATAAAAAAAAAATCAACGTACATCAGTGGTTCTGATGAACCAACTGGCAGTGGTTTTGTCCCTCCCACCCACCCAGGGGACATTTGGCAATGTTTGGCAACATTTCTGGTTGTCACAACTGGCAGGGGGAGGTGCTACTGGCATCTAGTGGGTAGAGGCTGAGGAGGCTATGAAACATCCCACGATGCACGGGACAGACCCTCAAAACAAAGAATTATTGGGCCCCAAATGTCAATAAATAAATAAATTTGAGAAACGTAACATACATACATAGATATGACATATTTTGTACAATTGATGGTAAGTTGGGGGTGGTTCGTGGATTCGCCTAAAGCTTGTGTCTGCCACCAGGTGAAGACCCCTGGATTGGAGGGTCTCTTTGTTTCCATCTCTAAAATGATATTGCTCAATGACCTTGAACTCTCAAATCTGGAATATAGTTCCCCTGGGTCCCCTGTCCTAGCCTCTGGTTCCCCAAAGGCGTGAGCCTGCTCCCTGTTCTTCTGTGGGTGCAGGGAATTAGGGGAGAAGGTGCCGGGTTTGAGGTCTCTTCTTCCTCCCTGCCTCCCCTGGCCATGTTGGTTCCCTGTAAATGGTGGTAAATATGAAAGACTTCAGAACCAGGCAGCCTTAGGCTTGAATCCTGGTTCTGTGAATTAACTCTCTGTGTGGTCATAGGTGAGTTCCTTAACTGCTCTGAGCCTCATTGTCCTCCTCTAAAAATAGGAGAGGGTACTCGTTAAATCTACCTCGCAGGTGGTGGAATGAGATGCTTATAAGCAACTTCTCACAGTAGTCTACGCAGTGAATCTCAAGAAATATATTATTATTATTATGGCTTGGAGGTGAAGTGACTTGCCCAAGGTGACACAACTGGGAAATGGCAGAGCGGGGACTGAACACCAGATCTAAAGTGGATGCCCATTAATTAGTGAACTCTAGAGCTTCAGCTTTTCTAGAAGGGAAGCGAAATGTCCTCATCTCGAAGATTCATTTATTCGACAAGCACAGAAAGTGCGTGGCACGTAGTGAGCCCTTTAAATCCAGCTTACTGGATGGCTAGCGTTGCCCTTCCCAAGGGATTCCTCCCAGAAGGCAAACACAGATCCTTCCCCACCAGGGCTGGCTGGGAAGAAGAGAGGGAGGGAGGCACAGGGGTGATAACCGGGGCTACAGCTTGGGCTCCTGGAGAAGGGCTGGAGAACTGAAGTTTCCCCAAGATCGTCCCCTCTCCACCATTTTGTAGTTGAAGAATCCAAAACCCAGAGAGAAGAAGACATTTGTTGTAGCTCAGATTAGAACCCAAGACCCTTGGAGTCTCCTGATTCCAAGTTGGAATCACCATCTTCGCCCAGGTCATTAAAAGCAACCATGGCCATTCTTGAGAAATTGCACCATACACTGGAGTAAGCACTGTAGGTATTTGATCTCATTTTATCCTCCATCAATTTAATTTTTTTTTAATTTTTTTTACATTTTATTTTATTTATTTATTTATTTATTTTATTTTATTATTATTTTTTTTTAACGTTTATTTATTTTTGGGACAGAGAGAGACAGAGCATGAACGGGGGAGGGGCAAAGAGAGAGGGAGACACAGAATCGGAAGCAGGCTCCAGGCTCTGAGCCATCAGCCCAGAGCCTGATGCGGGGCTCGAACTCACGGACCGTGAGATCGTGACCTGAGCTGAAGTCGGATGCTTAACCGACTGAGCCACCCAGGGGCCCCCAAAGGGTCCTTTTTTATAGCTGAGGAAACAAATTCAGAGTGGTAGGACATTTGCCCTAGGCCCTGAAGGAAGAGAGTGAGGCCTGTGTGCTGGCTTCCAGATGCCCTAAACTTCCCCCTTTACTGTCCTGAAAGACTCAGCCTGTGGAAGACGGCGGAGGGGGGGGGAGGGGGTGCCCTGGGGGAATCCCGCAATTCCCCAATTCCTGCTGCTCCTTCCGTCCCTAGGTGAGGCAGGGAGAGGAAGCCCCCCACCGTCCCCCTTGAGAAAGGCTTCAAGGGAGGAGAGGACAGAGCCTAGCAGTGTGGGGAGGGGCCCATAGATGGGGTGTGACTGGGAAGGGGGAAATCTCTGGGTTCAGGAAGAGGCCTCGGGGAATCTTTCATCCCCTTCCCTTAGGCTGACCGCTTGGGGCCTTCAGGCACAGAGCTCAGGGAGCCCTCCAGCCTCCCTTCCTTGCTTTCATTCAGTTCTCCTAAGCTCTGCATTTTGCAAAACCCAACCCTTCCCCTGCGGGCCTGTGGTTTCCTGTGGGTCTGGGGTCCTGCCTGACTTGGCAATGGCACTGTGGGCAGTGGGGACAGGAGGAGGTGGTGTAAGCCCTTTGCCTGCTCATGCTGGGGCTGCCCCCCCCCAAACACACCTCATCCCCTGAGTCAGCCCCCGCCTGGCAGGGAGGGGCGGGGTTACTGATTCAGTTAATAGCGCCTGCTTAAAGCCCCCACAAGGACAGCTGCACCTAGACACCGCCACCCTCACCATGAGCCCCAGGCAGCCCCTGGTCCTGGCGCTCCTGGTGCTGGGCTGCTGCACCGCCGCTCCCAGACCAGGCAAGCCCACCGTTGTGGTCTTCCCAGGAGACGTGCGAACTAATCTCACTGACAGGCAGCTGGCAGAGGTAGGCTAATACCCCTGCATGTAGTTAGGGAGGGCTGGCCAGGAGTCTCAGGGAGGGCGTGAGGCTTCAGAGGAGATTCTATCGGGCAAGTTGAGGGTGATGGTCATGCCTGGAGGACAGAGGTATCTGGGATCAGGCCCTCAGGGGTCCTGTGGAGGCTCTGGATGGGTGATGGCCAGGAATGGCTAATAAGGGTTTCCTAGGTGGGTAATGGGACATGATGGGGGTGATGATGCTTTGGAGGGTTCTGGAGTGGGGTGAACAGGGGTAAAGGCTAGGAGGCCCTGAGGTAGGCTGGGCCAGGGGCATGCAGGGGTGGGAAGGAGATGAGGATGTCTACAGGGGAGGGAGTTAGTGGGTGGGCATAAGCACAGGGTACCAAGTCCTGGAGAGCTGATAGTCCCCGAGTGCCTGGAGGATGGAATCCTGGCCCGTTAGGGCCGGGTAAGAGGGCTCTGGAGTATCTCTGCCCTTCCATCCACAGGAATATCTGTTTCGCTATGGCTATACTCATGTGGCAGAGATGAGCAACGACCAGCAGTCCTTGAGTCGGGGACTGCGGCTTCTCCAGAGGCGCCTGGCTCTGCCTGAGACTGGCGAACTGGACAGAACCACCCTGGAGGCCATACGAACCCCGCGCTGTGGCGTCCCAGACCTGGGCAAATTCCAGACCTTTGAGGGCGACCTCAAGTGGCATCACCACAACATCACGTACTGGTGCGCGGCAGGGCCCCCGAGAAGGCGGGGGAGGGGGACGGGAGGGCCAGACCCCCGGCCGGCGGCGGCGAATTCGTCCCTCAGACAGACCCCTAGGTTTCGATGTGCAGCCTGGGGCAGGTGGCTCCGCCTCTGAGCCCTCTGTTTCCCCTTCAGGGAAGTGGGCCTCGCAATCTGAGTCTTCCTGCTAGGGCCCCTGTGAGTGTCCCAAGAGAAAAATGCGTCTGAAAGTACCTTGTAGGTGAAAATGTGGAACGCAGGGAACATCGTGCTTGCTGAAGTCGCTGAGACACCGGGTGTCGCTACCGCCCCGGCTCCGGACTCACTTCGGACCTCTACCCTCTCGCCTTTCACCTGTAGGATCCAAAACTACTCGGAAGACTTGCCGCGCCACGTGATCGACGACGCCTTTGCCCGCGCCTTCGCGGCCTGGAGCGCAGTGACGCCGCTCACCTTCACGCGCGTGTACGGCTTCGAGGCAGACATCGTCATCCAGTTTGGTGTCAGGGGTGAGAAAGCGAGAAGAGGGACGCCGGGAGGGTCTCGGACGGGGACAGCGGAGGGAGGGCCGCGGAGAGAGGAGAGCGGGCACTGGACCCCGCTTGGTCTCGCCTGTCCCTGCAGCCCTGGCCGCCTCTGGCTTTATGCGCCCCCTCCTGCCCAGACACGGCGCAGCGCGGGGACGCAGGGCTTGGACAGCTGCTGTAGGCGGGACCTCAGCCCACGCTCAGGGCAGCGCACGGTCTGCACGACTGCTCTCGGCCAACCCCCTCCTCCTGCACCTGCTTCTCTAGAGCACGGAGATGGGTACCCCTTCGATGGGAAACACGGGCTCCTGGCACACGCCTTTCCTCCCGGCCCAGGCATTCAGGGAGACGCCCACTTCGACGATGAGGAATTGTGGTCTCTGGGCAAGGGCGTAGGTGAGATCCCGAGCCGCCCCGGCTCGCATTCCCTTCTCTTCTCACGCCCATCGCCAGCCGCCCTGACCCGGTGCCCCTTCTCCTGCAGTGGTTCCCACCTACTTCGGAAACGCAGGTGGCGCCGCCTGCCACTTCCCTTTCACCTTCGAGGGCCGCTCCTACTCGGCCTGCACCACGGACGGCCGCTCCGACGACATGCTCTGGTGCAGCACCACCGCCGACTACGACACCGACCGCCGGTTCGGCTTCTGCCCCAGCGAGAGTGAGTGCGGGGTCGCGACGGGGGTGAGGGGCTCCCACCACCCTCGAGGGTCCTAGGTTTTAATCCCGGCTCGGCCACTAGCGCTGTGTGGCCTGCAAGTGACCCTCCTGTTTTCTGGGCCCAGTTTCTCATCTGTGAAACGGGGAGAGGAGGAATGGAGTACAACCGATGGTCTGTGGGTCAATAAACTCGCGACGTCCTCCCCCCCGCCCCCCCCCCGTCCTCCCCTCCCCGTAATTGTATGGGCTTCCTCAGGACTCTACACCTGGGACGGCAATGGAGAAGGCAAGCCCTGCGTGTTTCCGTTCACCTTCGAGGGCCGCTCCTACTCCGCCTGCACCACCGAGGGTCGCTCAGACGGCTACCGCTGGTGCGCCACTACGGCCAACTACGACCAGGACAAGCTCTATGGGTTCTGCCCAACCCGAGGTACCTCTGCCCCGCCTACCAGACTCAGCCTCGCCCCCTCGTTCCGCCCTGGTCCCCGAAACGTGGCTCCCCCACCCATCAGCGTGTCTCTCCACTCTTCGTTGGTCCTCAGGATCACCGTGTCTCCGCCCGCGATCACAGCCCCTCCCCCTGACTTCCACTTGCCCCCGCCCCGCCGCATCCCTGTGCCTTGGCCTTTCAGCCCAGACAGCTTCCTCTCCCTTAGTCTCTGGTCCCCAGGCCCTGCCCACCAGCCTAGCCGGGTCTCAGCTGTGTGCCCCCAGCACCCTAGGCTTTTATAAAAAGGACACCAGGGGGCGCGCCCGGGTTACTCAGTCGGCTGAGCAGCCGACTTCATTTTGTCTCAGGTCATGATCCCAGGGTCATGGGATGGAACCCCGTGGCCTCCAACCCCCAGCTGGGCATGGAGCTTGCTTAAGATTCACTCTCTCTCTCACACTCCCTCTCCCGCCCCCTCTGCCTCTCCCCCACTCGTGCGCGCGCGCGTTCTCTCTCTCTCTTAAATAAATTAGTAAGTAAGTAAATAAAATAGGACACCAGGATTATCTAGCTCCTGTTCCACCAGCCTCTGGCCCCTTATTGGGCCCACTCACCTGGTTCACCCAGCACCCTTTGTCTCTCCAGCTGACTCTACAGTGACCGGTGGCAACTCCGCTGGGGAGCTGTGTGTCTTTCCCTTCATCTTCCTGGGCAAGGAGTACTCAACATGCACCAGGGAGGGCCGCGGAGATGGGCACCTCTGGTGCGCCACCACCTCGAACTTCGACAGAGACAAGAAGTGGGGCTTCTGCCCGGACCAAGGTGGTCAGGGTTCCAAGGTTGGGGGCAGTGGTGTTGGGGGAGGGATGGCCAGGGCTGGGAGCTCAGCTGGGCTCACATCTCAAGGTCCCTTTTCCCTCCAGGATACAGCTTGTTCCTTGTGGCAGCCCATGAATTCGGCCATGCTCTGGGTTTAGATCACTCATCGGTGCCAGAGGCACTCATGTACCCCATGTACAGCTTCACGGAGGGCCCCCCCCTGCATGAGGACGACGTGAAAGGCATCCAGCATCTGTACGGTGAGGTTATTGGGCAGGGATGGAAGGAAGGGCGGTGCCTTTGCTCTTGTACTGAGAATGGGGAAATGGGGATCAGCGAAGTGGGGACCCCTCAACATTTATCTGCGGAAGAGCCTGGGGTCAGTGGGTCCAATTGCTGTCGGGTCAGTGCTTGGAGAAGATGATAAAGAGCCCAAATTCTAGAGTGAGACAGATGTGGGCTCAAAAGCCAGTGCAGCCACTTCCAGGCTAGGTGACCTGTGGTACGTGACTTCACCCCTCAATTTTCTCACCTGTGAAATGGGGCTAATAATGTTACCTGCCTCATCGGGTTGTGAGGAGGTTTAAGTGAGTTCCAATATTGTCTGACATATAGTAAGCACCGTGTAAGTGTTTAATATTTGTATTGTTATCATCACTATGATCATTAGTATTATTCCCTCATTTTAAAAATGGGAATATTAAAGAATCTATTTGATTTTTTTTTTTTTTAGTCAAATGAGCTAATGTAATTTTATAAAGCTCTTAGCACTAAGTTTGCCACTCAGTTTGAGTGCTCAAAACCCAGTTCTTTCCCACTAGCCTGGAGAGGGGGAGAGCTCCTGCATGTCTTGTGTTCATAGGGCCTGGCCCGGACCTGACATAGCCCAGGGATTAGATAAGCATGATCGGAATGGAAGGTGAATGTATGAAAAAAAAAGCCAGCCTGTGATTGGGGGAAGGTAGGCTCCAACATCTAAAGTGAAGACAGTGAGTGCCAGGGGCCTCACTGATGCGTTTTGGGGAATATTCGTTCCACCAGCACAGGTGTATGTAGCAATAGGTCTCATCCAGTGTCTCTCGTTAGGTCCTCGCCCTGAACCTGAACCACGGCCTCCAACCACCACCACACCTGAATCCCAGCCCACGGTCTGCGCTACGGGGCCTCCCACCACCCGCCCCCCAGAGCGCCCCACTGCTGGCCCCACAGGCCCCCCTTCAGCTGGCCCCACGGGTCCGCCCACTGCTGGCCCTTCTGAGGCCCCTACAGTGTCTTTGGATCCAGCAGAAGATGTATGCAACGTGAACATTTTCGACGCTGTTGCGGAGATCGGGAATCTTCTGCATTTCTTCAAGGATGGGTGAGGGGGCAGGGATATGTGGCTGGGGGAGGGGACTCAGAGGAGGGCCCTGCCTGCTCCTCTCCACCCACTGGCCTTCGGTTCAAAGTTCAGTGGCCCCCTGGTCCCTTCTCTCATTCCCAGGAAGTACTGGCAGTTCTCTGAGAACCCAGGACGCCGGGTGCGGGGCCCCTTCCTTATCACCAGCAAGTGGCCTGCGTTGCCCCGCAAGCTGGACTCCGCCTTTGAGGACCCGCTGACCAAGAAGACTTTCTTCTTCTCTGGTTAGTTTCCTCCTTTCTCCTCCCCCGCCCCCGCCCTCCTCATCCTTGTGGATCTAGGAAGACCGGCAGATCGAGTAAAATCCGTGAAACATTTTATGCGGGTTAGGAACAGGCGCCCCCTTCTGGCGGGTGCAATTGAGCAGCTCTTCACCGTCCTCGTGCGCCGTCCGACGGAGCGGTGGGTTCTGCTCCTTGGGCACCCAGATTGCCGGCAGGTCGGGCGCGGAAAGGCCTCGCTGGGTTCTTCCTCTTGACATTCAAGGACAATGTGTGACCACTCCCTGCCCCCAGACCGATGTGGCTCTCCTCCCCCGCAGGGCGCCAGGTGTGGGTGTACACAGGCGCGTCGGTGCTCGGCCCGAGGAGTCTGGACAAGCTGGGCCTGGACCCGGAGGTGGCCCAAATCACTGGGGCCCTCCCGCGCAGCGGGGGTAAGGTGCTGCTCTTCAGCAGGCAGCGCTTCTGGAGGTGAGAGGCTCGGCGACCGCCGGCAGGGGGACCCCGGGCGCCGTCCGCCCGCCCTCCGGCTCAGCACCTGTCTCTTCACCGCCTTCCTGCAGGTTCGACGTGAAGACGCAGACCGTGGATCCCAAGAGCGCCGGCCAGGTGGATCAGATGTTCCCCGGCGTGCCCTTGAACACGCACGACATCTTTCAGTACCAAGGTGAGGGCTGCTGATGGGGGTCAGGTCCCTCCAGGGACACTTCCCACACTTGCCTGCCTCAGTGATTAGTCAAATTCTGAGGGAGAAAAAAAATCCCCTGGAGACTGAGGCAAATGCTCCAGCACAGGTACATTCCCCATAGAGGCAGGGACCTTTCCCAGATCATAAAGGGACACAGAATTAGAACCCAGATTTCCTACCCACCCCCCCCCCAGATTTCCCCCCCCCCCCCCCCCCCAGCTGGGGGTTTCCCCCCCCCCCCCCAGTACAGAACAGTGGTTTGCATGGAGGCTCATTCCTCTATTAGACAATATTTATCAAGTGTTATAATATGCCAGGCATTCCGTTGACACTGGAGATACAGTGATAAAAAAGGCACTTCATTTCTCTGCGTCTTTGGGCAAGTCACTGCTGCTCACAGAACCTGTTTCCTCATCTGTAGAATGGGGACGCTAGCTGGAGTTTTCCTTGTCTTTCGCACCACTCACATGCAATCAGCTGACAAGTTCTGTTGACTCCACTACCAAAATGTTCACTTCTCACCATCTCCCTTGCAAACACCCTGGTTCAAGCCATACTGGTTGCTCAATACCATTACGATATTCTCTAGGAGTAGGGAGTGGTTAGGAGTAGAGGGCCATGGTCTTGGGGGGAGACTCCAGACCCATTCCAAGGTAAAAACAAACAAACAAAAGAAAACTATGGGGATCTGATCTGCTCCTCAGACCCTCCCAACACTCTCCTGTCATTTCCTCTGCTCCACACCACCCACACTGGCCTCTGGCTGCTCTAAACACAGCAAAGTCAAGGTCACACCAAGCTTAGGGCCTTTGTGCCAGCTGGTCCCTCTGCCTGGAGGTTTTCCCTCAGAGTGTCACTGGGCTGCCTCCCTTTTGCCCTTCGGGTCTCAGTACTTAGGCTACCTTTTCAAAGAGGCCGTCTCTGACCCTTGTTCTGTATTCACTGACTTGCTTTTATTTCCTTCATAGCTTTCTACGTTGCCACAGTCTCATTTATTAAGTGTTTGCTTGTTAATCATCTCTCTTACCCCACTAGAGTGTAAACAGCAGCAGAACTGAGATCAGGCCTGCAGTTTTTCTCTCTGCTGTATAACAGTGCTTAGCGCTATAAATATTTGATGAAATGAATGAACGAGTGAATGAATGAACGTTGAGTGAATTGTTCTGAGCACGTGCTGTGTGCCAGGCTCTGTGTCCAAGGTGCTTTGGACATGGAGGTGTTCTGCCCTCCGGCATCTCTGTGGGGGAGATGGAGGCGTCGTATGAAAGATCTAGAAAGGGCAAGAGGGGCGATTGTAGAGATCTTGCTCCTGTCTCTGTGTGTGTTTGTGGGAGGGTTGGAATCACCCCTCTTGGGCTTGTCTTTCCCCTGCAGAGAAAGCTTACTTCTGCCAGGACCGCTTCTATTGGCGTGTGAGCTCTTGGAACGAGGTGAACCAGGTGGACCAAGTGGGCTACGTGACCTTTGACCTCCTGCAGTGCCCCGAGGATTAGGGCTCCCCATCCTGCTTCAGCACTGCAGAGTGGGTCCTCTGGGGACCATCCCAATGGGGAAGGAGCCAGTTTGCCGGATACAAACTGGTGGGTCTGTTCTGGAGGACAAGGAGGAGGTGAGGTGGGCTGGGCCCCTCTCTTCCCACCCTCCTCTTTTGTGGGAATATTTTTAATAAACTTGAATTCTTTAACCTTGAGGAGCAGATTTCTTTACGTATGTATGCGTGCATGTGTGTATGTAACTGATAGGGCGCCTCCTGTGTGCCAGGTAGTGTTCTAAGCACTTCATAAATATTAACATTCATCCTTCCTATTAAGAAGATATAATGTGATTACTCCTATTTTACAGCTGGGGAAATGGCCAACCTATTATTCATTCATCATTTATTGAGCCCCTGCATGGAGCCAGGCTGTGTGCCGGGCCCTGGGGAAGGAGAGATGAGTTGGACTATGTTTCTCTCCTCAAGGACCTCTCAGGGTCCTCCAGCTGCAGGGCCATGAGTGCCCTCAGGACTTGCTTAAAATGCAGACTCCAGGCTCTGTCCCCAGAGAGTCCCACTCAGTTACCAGGATGATTCTTTGCGGGGTGGGGGTGGGATCACCCTTGGAGAGTGTGCAACGTGTGGTCCTTTATTCCAGAATAATGGTGCATCTCTGTGATTCTGTATGTTGTGGTTGAAGGCGGGGAACGTTCCTCAGCCAAGATGACGTCTGAACTTGAATTGAATCTGGAAACATGAGCAAGAGATTCTTCCCGTGCAGGTGGAACTGTCTTCTTACAGGGTAATCTACCACAAACCATTACACCTAAAAATGGGCCTACTCTAACTCTCACACAGCGTGTGCACAAAACGGCAGCTAGAAGGACATTGATTGCAGCATGGTCCCAGTAGTGAGAACCTGGCAAAACCTCAGTGTGCCGAGGTCAGGCGGGGGATAAGTGAAATATGGATCACAGACATGATGGTGGTAGCTACCCCGGGCACACTGACTCTGCCAGACACGGTTCCATGTGCTTTATGTGTGTTGACACAGCTAATCTTTACAACAACCCTAGCAGACAGGTACTACTCTTACCTTATAGGTATTATTGCCCTCCCCCCTCCCCCCGTTGTACAAATGAAGAAACTGAGGCACACAGAATTACACAACCCACCTGAAGTCCCATAGCCAGTGAGCGGCCACAGTGGGATTTGACTGTAGGCTCTTGGGGCAAATGTTGGGAGAGGAGAAAAAGTGGGGGGGGGGCGTTTGGGGGAAGTACAAATGGCTCAGAACTCTTGTGTGTGGTTTTAGGGGGTAGATGAGAGGGGAACAGAGAGGATTCTGGAACGGTTGAGGTAGGAACGTTGGTCTGGACTAGATGAGAGAAGGTCGGAGTGCCAGGCTGAGGATGCCACAGGACAGAGAGGGACTGGACTGAAGGGTTGGGGCAGGTGAGTGGAGGCGATGGGCTTGTTCAGATTGGATTGCCTTCCGAACTTGGGCCCAAGTGGGAGCGTCCTCCTGAGATTCCTTTGGGTGGACTCACACCCACCTCATCCATTTTTTTTAAGATTTTATTTTTGAATAATTTCTATACCCAACATGGGGCTTGAACTTACAACACCGAGATCAAGCGTTGTATCTTCTATCGACTGGGCCAGCCAGGCGCCCCCCACCTCATCCATTTCTTACTGAGAAATGACCCATTCCCATGGGCATACAGACATTCCCTCAGAAGGTTTGTTTAAAGCCCCTCTGAACCTCTCTCTCTCTCAATACAGTTCCATTTCTCTACCTCTCGCCCCCACCCATAGTAAAACTTCCCAAAGTACAGTCTCCACTCACCGTCTCCACTTCCTCAATTTCCATTCCCTCTGCAACCCTTTCCAGCCTGACTTGCACACCTCTGAAATCTTTCCTTTCAAAGCCACCTATACGTTTCCTGTAGCCAGGTGCCATGGGCACTCTGTGCTCATCCTACGCATCTCTCAGCTCGTTCGACACAGTTGGTAATGCCCTTGTTCCTGAAATTTTTCTTCACTCAATTTCTGGGTCACCCCTTCCTGGGTCTCCTCCCAACCTCACTGGCGGATTTTCCTCTTTGTGACCTCTAGATGAGAGCACGCCCTTGCACTCAATCCTTGGACTTCTCTGTGTACACTCATTCCCTGTGATCTCGCCCAGCCCTACAGCTTTGTATCTCTCTACTAAAGACTCTCAAGTTTATATCCCTAGCTTTAACCTCTACCCTGAACTCCAGATTCCTATGTTCAAGGGCTGACTCCGCATGCTCCTTAGGTGCCTGACAGTCTTCTCAACCTAACGGGTCCAACTGAACTCTTTGGCTCCACCTTCTGAACATGCCTCTGTGTTAGTCATCACTACCTTGATAAAGACATCACCTGCTTTCAGTCAGTCTTAGAACCCGGTCGGTCCTAAAATCTACGTATCTGTTAAACTCCTCATTCTAGTAAGTTTCTCAACCTGGGCACTCTTGACATTTGGGGTCAGATTTTTTTTTTTTTTTTGATTGTGGGGGACGCTATAGGCTGTTTGGTGTCCTCCTCCAGGAGGTAGCGGGATCGTGGACAGATGGCAGGCCCACTCAGGGTCAGTCCACATCTCCCCGCCTCATGTCCCAGTGTGGGGGTGTGGAGATATGATGTGCAGGGAGGAGATGGGGAACGTGTGGCCGACTTAGGGCAAGCCTGGATGGCACAAGTGGCATCTACCCACTTGATGTTCAGTAACACCCCTCTCCAGTTGTGACGATCAAACATGTCTCTGAACATTGCAGGCGTTCCTTAATGGGCAACACTACCACGTTGAGAACCATGGCTCTAATACAGTAGACATACAGACAAGTCCACATGTCATAAGGGTACATTTCAACATACACTTTCACATACTGAACACAACTGTGTAACAGACATCCAGATCAAGAAACAAAACGTCAGCGGCGCCGCGAGAGCCCCTGTCATTCCCCCTTGCCATCGCTACTGCTCCACACCAAGAGTTACCACCCTTGTTCTAAGAGCTTACATAGATTTTGACTAGTTCTTACTTTATTTAAATAGTGTTTTGTGGTATGTACTCTTGTGTCTGGCTTCTTATGCTCAAGGTTACATTTGCGATCATTCGTCTATATTGTTTGTGAATTATAGGTTATTCATTCACGCTGCTGTATAGTTTTCTACTGTAAGGATGTGCTATGTTTTTTATCCATTTATTTTTTTATTTGCCCATTTTATTTATCCGTTTTATGGTTAATGGGCATTTCGTTAATAGCCCAATTTGAGGCTCTTAGGAATAATGCCACTAGAAACATTCTTGTAAATGTCTTTTGGTGACCAGGGGCAGCCATTTCTTTGGGGCATTACCTGGTTTACCTAGTACAGCGATTAATGATGCAATTAGAAATGTGTCGAGAAATTGCATAACGAGAAGTAGGAAACTGTGTATTCAAATGTGTTAAATCTTACTTATTCATACAAGTGCTTTGGCAGGGCACATACTTGGGAGTAGAATTGCTGGGAAGATAGGTATGTGCGTGTTCCGCTTTAGGATGTATGACCAAACAATTTCCCAAAGTGGTTCTGCTCATCTGTACTCTCACCAGCGATGCATGACAGTTTCCATCCATGCAACGTCCCAGGCAACGTCCAATTCAGCAACGGGGTCTGTAGGTTTTATTTCCAAAACGTATCTTGAATAGGATACCTGCCACCACTCTAGCCAGGCTTTCATCGCCTCTCACGTGGGGGTCTGCAGGAGCCTCTGAACTGGACTCCCAGTTCCCACTCCTGCCCTTCTTTAGTTGAGTCTTCGGGCAACAGCCAGAGTGATCCTGTCAACGTAGAAGTCAGATCACATCATTCCTTTGCTCAAAAACTTCCAATGGCTTCTCTTGTAAATTAAAAAGGAATCTGGGCTCCTCCCTTAAACTTTCAAGAGAACACAGGATCTGCCCTCCTCCCCTCCTTCATCTCCTATCACTCCAGCCTCCGTTCTCTCTGTTCCAGACACACTGGCTTTCTTGCTGCTCCCTGAATGGTCCAGGCTTATTTTCGGCCCAGGGTCTTTCCACTTTCTATCTTCTCTGCTGGAGCGCTCTTCCCCCAGATCTTTGCATAGCTGGTTCCTTCTCATCAGTGAGGTTTCAGCTCAAATATCACATCTTCTAAGGGATCTTCTTAGATCACCTTCTAAAGTAGTCCTTCCCCCTAGTCATTAACCCTGGGCACTATTTTTTTCTCCTTAACATGTACCATAATCTCAAATTATCTTGTCTATGCTTTTGCTCACTTACAATCTTTCTTCCCTCACTCCTCATTAGAATTAAGCCACATGATGGGCGCCTGGGTGGCTCAGTGGGGTAAGCCTCAGATTCTTGTTTTCTGCTCAGGTGATGATCTCGCGGTTTCGTGGGTTTGGGCCCTAGTTGGGCTCTGCGCTGGCAGCCCAGAGACTGCTTGGGGTTCTCTCTCTCCCTCTCTGACTCTCCCCTACGTGCTCTCTCTCTCTCTCTCAAAATAAATAAACTTAAAAAAAAAAAAAAAAAGAAGCCACAAGAGGGCAGAAAGCCAGTGAATCTGTCTGTATCCCCAGTGCCTAGTACCGTTGCCTGAAACACAGGAAAGCTCTCAAGATGTGTTGAGTGAATGAATGAGTGAATAAAACCCAGGTGTTTAGGAGACCCCAGCAGAGGTGGGCCCGGGCTCCTGGAGCCACACACTGGGGCCCCCGGTGTAGGGACAGCTCTCAGCTGCGGGTGGGATCCTCAGGCGCTTCCCGGAACTGAGAGCCCATGGACTTGAAGCGAAATGGCTACATTCAGAGGCTCAGCACAGCGGGCACTAGGACCCTGCGCGGCGCCGCGCCCGGTGGGGGGCGGTGGACGGGGGGGAATCCGCTCTTTCTGTCTGCTGGAGCCGGGCTGCAGCCACTTGTGCGATCTGGGCCCGTACCGCCGCCGCCCGGCTCCTTTCCGCACCATGAGCCGCAGGTTCACGGTCACCTCACTGCCCTCCGCGGCGCCCGCCGGGACCCCTGACTTAGAGTCCCAACTGCATTCGGCAGCCGATCTCCGCCACCTCTCGGGGGAAGACGCCAAAGGTAGAGGCCGCAGGGGGCGGGGCCTGGCGGCGTGGGGGCGGGGCGAGAGAAGGGGCGGGGCATAGGTGGGCGGGTCTTCTGTTGGAAGGGGCAGGGCCAGGGGTTTGACAGTGGGGTGGTCTCAGCCTAGGGCCATAGATGGGAGAGGAGCGGGGACCTAGAGGGGTGGGAAGGAGGCTGGATGGGAAATGGTGAGGAGAGGGGCCAGATTCGAGGTGGGCGGGGTCACAGGGAAGAGGGTGGGGCTATAGGCGAAGGGGCGGATCTTGCGTTGGAGGGACTAGAGTCCAAAGGGGGCTGAACTGGAGGGCACCAAAGGGGCGGGGTCATTTCGGGTAAGGGGCGGGACCGGAGAGGAGAAGGTGAAACCAGGAAAAGAGGAGGGCGGTATGATTAAGGGGTAGGTCCAGAGGCAATGGGAGGAAGCAGGATATTTCTGTTTGGGGGCAGAAAAGGGCGGGGCCAGAGGGAACGGGTTGTGCCAGGAGGATCGGGGTGGGGTCGAGGGCGGGAGGTAAAATGAGTCTGGGTCGCTGAGGCTGGTGCCGGCTAGGCAGGTGATTGGTGCCTGGAGGACCTTCCAATCCTCGGCTTCCCTGGAGGGGACAGCGCCTGGGGATCCCGGGAAGGAGATGGAAGAAAGAGAAGTTACTTTCGGGCCGCTAGATCTTGGGAGAATTCTGTGGGGTCTCCAGTCCCGACCCTTGGGGACCCATTTAAGTCCCTCTGCTCCAGCCCCAGAAGAGGGTTGGCTGGAACAAGCTCAGGCTAGATTGGGGGCGTCTTCTTCGAGGACCTATTGCTGTTGTCTCGTAATGGAAGTTACACCCAGGGTACAGAAGAGGAGAGGGGAAGGATCCTTCTAGCTCTCAATGAAGAATTAGCACCCTGGATGCTCTCACAGCCTCCTCCCCAGGGGGCATTTGTCAGGGGTCCCCTTCCTGGCTCTGAGCCCCTCAGGTCTGGAAGAAACGCAGCGAATCGGCTTGGAGTGGCTCCAGCACGGGGAGGAGGAAGAGCCTCCCCGGACCGCCAGGGGTCGCTGCTGAGCCGCAGGTGAGCTCACCCGGACTGCAGTAAAACTAAGCACCAACGACCCTGGAGGGGGCCCTTTAGGAGCTTCTTTAGCGAACCCCCTCGTTGTGTAGATGACCAAACGGAGGCCTGGATTTCCTCAGGGCTCCAGCCCCTGAACCAACCGCCTCCTGGACATGGCCATTTGGATTTCTTGGGGTCCCTCCATTCTTCATATTTTCTGTCAACTGTCTGTAGCCTTTCTTATTTTCATGAATGTCCTTTCCATCCTTATAATTTTAAAAGTCAGAACTCCAGGAGCTATTCTCAATGCCTCCTTTTCTTTTCCCACCAGATCTAATTGGTCCTCACATCTTGCCTACCCCTCCCCCCCAACTGATCCTGAATCTGTCCCCATCTCTCTTCCTGTCACCATCACCCTGTACAAACCTCCATCATTTCTCCCAAGGCCTCAGCCACGGCCACAGCCTCCTCACTGGTCTTCCTGCCTCCAATCCTGTCCTAATCATCCTCCACACAAGCTCCCCATCGCTTTTAAGATAAAGGCCAAACCCATAGTCCGTATTTGAACTCTTTTCCTCATTTGCTCCCGGGCATACCTGTCCGTGTTCATCTTCCCACCTCCATTAGCTGGGAAACTCCTACTCACTCTATGGGTTATGGCTCATTTAACCTCTCCTGAAAACCTTTTTCACTTTCCCTTGCTTCCAGGCAAAGGCAGTCATTCCTCTCCTGCCCACCCACTGTACCATTAGAGCACATGTCCCAGTGGATGCAAGTTATTTGCTTGTATGTCTCCTACAACTCAAAAGCAGGGACCATATCCTTTTATCTTTGTGTTCTGAGTTCCAAGCCCACAGCCTGGCACTTAGTAGGTGCTTAATGTTTATCAGACGAGAGGGGAGTGTCTGAAAGCTTCCGTTTCTCCTCCTCTTGCTCTCCTCTCCTCCCATTTCCCATCCCCTGGCCTGAGAATAAGATGGCCCTCTCTCTCATTCCAAGGTGATTGATCGGTCTTCCCATTCCCATTTCCAAGCTCCTGAATGTTGAAGCAAAATATGGCTCTCAGTTTTGGGTGTGCAGGTATGTGTGCAAACTGGATGTGAATCTGGAATGCTGTATGTTCGTGGCAGAGGTGGTGTGTGTGTGTGTCTTTGTGCGTCTTGAGGGAGGAGCATCCCACGCGAGCTCTGATGACCTGTGGGGCGGTCAGTGAGTCAGAGCTTATATGTGTCACTGTATTCCGGGGTGTTGATGGGCATGTTGATGTATTTCCGTGTTTGTCTGTGGAGTGGGTACCTGTGTGTATGAGTTTACTAGAAGTTTCATCTTGGGAATGCTTTGGGTGACTTTTAACCTCTTTGGCCCCGAGACAGCGTCCAGCACCTCCTCCTTGCTAGGTTACTGCATGGGGAAGTAGAAAAGGGCTCCCCAGGGGAACCCAAAATCTGGTGATATCTTTCCCACAGCTGTTCTCGTGTCCACCTCTGGCCCCAAGGAGATGTTTTCCCCACCTCTTGTCCTCACCCAGGCCCACGGGGACAGATGGCAGCATGTGGATGGGAGACGTTTGGCAGGTCACTTGTGTACGAGCATTGTCTTTAACTCTGGACCAAGCGAGTGGAGTTTGTCCCTGGCAGAAGTGCCTCCTGCTGCCGGAGGATCAGCTATAGTGGGAACATAGCTTAGAGGGGTGACAGCAGCACATCAGAGGCTGATCCTTGAATCCACCACTAACCCTCAGCTGCAGCCCCCATACCTCATTTGCCTCATTGGTACCATGGGGGAGATTGACGGTGACTTGGCTGGCTAGAAGTGGACCCAGGGCCAGTTGTTACAACTCTGAACTATTTCCCCACCCCTTTACACCACTTCCCACTGTGCCTCAGTTTCTGGTGGAGGGAGACAGGGCACTGGAAAGAACCCTGGGCCCGGGTTAAGGCTAACGGGAGTTGAGATGTGTTCCCATGAGTGACAAGGAGCCGCCTTATGCTAGGGGGTAGACCACGGTACAGCCCATCCACGTGCTAGCTCAGCCTCTGTGCTGTGGTCTTGGGCACGTTGCTTCCCTGTCTGGGCCTCAACTTCCTCATCTGTAGTAAAAAAGATTTGAACAGGAAGCTATCTGAGGGTCATTCTAGCCTTAAAAATGCTAGGATTCTTTGATGATCTAGAAGGGTGAGGTTCTCTGCCTCTCCCATACCCAAACCTCATATTTCAGTCTCTCTATCTGTAAATTGGGAGGAATGACACTGAGTTATTGGTATAAATATATGATCCGGAGATCTCCAGCCTGTTCAGGTTGTTGTGCAGTCACCCCTTCCTCAAGCCAGGACTCAGAACCTTACAGCCCAGTACCTCAGCCCAAGGTGAGCCCTGGGAATCTCCATGGCAACAAACTGGTTATGAACGGGGCTGCAGTTGCCATGGTGACGGGCTGCTCTCTCTCTCTCTCTCTCTCTCTTTCTCTCTCTCTCTCTCATCCCCCTCATCTCCCCTCCCCTCTTCTCAATGAACCAGAGCGATCTGCGGGCACCAGCTCTCCAGGTGGGGTGGGGGTGGGGGTGGTGGGTGCAGTGAGAAGGGGGTCCAGATTGAGAAAGAGGGAAGACGGGTTGAATCTGTAGGGGAATAGGGGGCTGTTGGGGTGCCATTGCCATGGTGACAGGGCTGCAGCCTGTTAATTAAGCCCCTGGTTGCCACGGAGACGATGGTGGTTGACGTGCTCTGCGGCGAGCCCTGTGTGTGTGGGGTGTGCTATGCGCTGGACTCATCAATTCACCGAGAGGGTTTTGGGTCTGGACGACCGGCATGTAGTTTGGGGAGAGAAGAGTGAAAGAGGGAGTTCGGAGCCTTGGCTCCAGGAGGCCAAAGCTGGGGTGGGTGGCTTAGGTCATGGGGGTAATGATATGTAGATAAGGATGCACAGGGATTAAGCCATAAAGAGCAACACTATGCCTGCCTCGTGTGGCAAGAAAATCCAGTCAGGTGGCTCCAGCTTCCTCCAAATGGCCTCCTATTCTGGTTCCCCGGATGGAGCCCTGGCCTGGAGGTCAGGGAGCTGGATTCTAGTCCCCAGTCTGCCACACGTTCACCCCATGAAGAAAATGTGTACCTTTCCGCTTCGAGGCTTTAATTTCCCCGTAAATGAGGGGTGGGCAAAAATAACTTATAAAGTCTCGTCCAGTTCCCACATCCTGACACTCAGGCAGCTTCTGTGAAATTTGTTTCTCTGTGAGAAGCGTAAGGTGGGGCGGGGGGCCGTGAACTTTAGAGCTTTCAAATTCAGAAACAGGACCCTTCCTAGCTCTAGCATCTTGTGTTGGTTTAATGAGAGCCTCCCCCTAGCCCTAGGGGAATCTTCCTAGGGCTCTGGGTGGAGATGAGATGCTAAGCTGACAGCCATGTTCCTGGGGCTCAGGGCTGAGGGTCACCTTACTGGTGACCTTACCGGCCAAGGCCAGGCTGGCAGTGCAGAAGATGCGTGCAATGTGTTTTCTCAAAGTCTCGTGGCAGAGGGTTGGCCTGAGGCCAGAATAGGTATCAGTCTCCTTCAGAGGCAGGGGGTGTGAACTGAAGGGGCAGGGTCTCCCCTGGGGTCTGTCTCCTTACTTGGTCTGGGCTCCTTAGGAAGGGCTCCATGGCTTTAGTCTGAGATAAATGGAGTGGGCACTAAGAGCTTTCAGAGTGGGAAGAAGTCCCTTGGATTTATGTGGCCTCACCCTTTCATTTTGCAGATGGAGATACTAAAGCCCAGAAAGAGCAACTTAATTTTCCCCAGGGATACACAGAACTTGGGGGGCAGACGGCAGGAGAACATCACTATCTCTTGAATCCCAGATGTCCTGTGAGATAGAAGCTCTGGTGAGGGTGGGCGGAGGGGGTATCCAGGGGAAGAGCTATCACTTCTGCCTTCACCTATACTCCCCTGGGATCTAGGTTCCTCCTGTGGGTGGGCTTAGTCCCTGAGTGGCCAGGGCTCTGGACCACAAACAAATGGAAACAGATCCAGGGGAACGTCCCAGATCTGAGATTGCTGGGGGAAAAAATCTCAGCCTTTAATTTATTTCACAGTACTTCTCGGACAAACATGCTACACATTTTGCTATGTTACCTGTCCCTACAGAGTAGTGGAAAACCACGCTGCTGCTGCTCGTGGTGGTGATGGTGGGGTGTGTATGTAGTGGAGTGTTTACGAATTCTTGAACACTGTTATCCACCTGCTGTCCTTTTAACCCCTGCCACCACGCCAAACCCATCTCACCTTTTTTGTGGTTTTCTCCCTGGGAAAGCCAAGAAAACCAATTCTTAGACCTTGTCTGAATAGCTGGCTCTCCATCCTAACAAGTCCTTCCAGCGTCCACAAAACCCAGTGGCAGTGATACCTTATTGGTGGATCCCTCAGAAGCCCCTTTCCGTCAGCTGCCAAAAACTGTGATCAACCTGATCTGAAGCCACTGACAGATGCGTACAAGGACTCTGAACAGCAGGCCCTGTCCGTGACTCTGAAAAGCCGTGCCCTTGAATGGGGTCTCCAGTCATGTGGATGGCTTTTTAGGACCCTTGAAGATCTTCTGGGCCTACCTCCAGTTGCAAGGGGTACTTCAGTCCTGCACCTCTGAAGCCTGACCACAAGAGAAAGGAGAGAGCTCATTTCAGACTGATCCCTGTTCCCTTTTTAGTAGCCAAGGATCGGAGACGGCTGAGCAGTTTGGTTTGAATGTATCTTTGTCCCTTCTATTGGAGGCAGGACCAATTTTAAAAGAAATTATGTTGAAGAAGACTCCTACATTGGAATAAAGCAAACTGGATTTTAGACCGAATCCTGCCATTCACTGGCGTAGTGTCCATAGGCAGTAATTTCTCCTCTTTGGGCCTTATTTTTTTTTTTTTTTTTTTTTTTTCAGTCCATAAGGTGAAAGCTGTCTATTAGATAAGATGATTGATGTGATCCTCTCCAGCCCTGGGACTCTCCTGGAATTTAGAGGGCTAGTGCTGGGGGTTAGGGTGAGTCTGAAAATAATTTCCCCTTAACCTGCTCTCCCCTTTGGGTGTTTCGATCTTCTGGAGACACAAACGGTCCAAACCTGGGATGCTTCTTCCTGAGATGTCTCCACCACTGGCTCAGGTCTGGATTCTAGGGGTTGTGAGAGGTCCCAATCAAGCTTCTGGAGGACTGGTGTCAGGGGAGGGGGAGGAACACAGAGAGCATGCTGGCTCTGGAATCCTCAGAAAGCAATCCTGGATTAGGGGATTAGACACTCCTGCCCCAGGAGAAAATCTGGTCCCAAACCGCCTGACGGCCTCATTCCTCCCTCCCCCACTCTGTCCCTGGCCTGCCTCCTACCATCCTAGTGGGGAGTCCCAGATCCCTAGAACCTTACCGCTGCCTTCTCTCCTCATCGCATCTCGTTCCCAAGGCTGTTCTACAGTCAGAGGGTCCCTGCCTTGGACTCCTGGGATTTGTCTTGGGGGTGAGATGCTGGGATGCAGTCTAAGCACAATGACAGGGTTCACTGCAACTCCTCAGGTTCCACTCCTCCCATTTTAAGACAGAATGAGCCAGACAGCTCAGCCCAGTGACCCTGAACCCCTAGGGGCAGCACAGGGCTTCAACTAAGGGCTCTGGCCTCAACATACCCCAAGTTCCAACCTCTTGACCAGCGATTTGGGAAAGGGTCTGGTTCTCCACTCTTCTTCAGGGTTGGCCTCCCCAGCTTTGCAGGCAGGATCCCCAGAGACCCGTATTCCATGGCGCCCCACCCCCGCCGCATCAGTACTCCTCGCCTTCCCCCTAGGGGTCACCCCAGACCCCTAGCCAGGCAGCCGCTGCGGGGCCGCCTCCCCGCGGCCGCGACCTAGTTCCCTGCCGTTATTTTTAGGGCGCGGGATGGCACCTGCCCACGTGCCGGCCCCGCCTGCGCCGGGGAGTGGGGGGCGGGCGGAGCTGCGTCTGCTCGTGGGAGGCGAGGCCCCCGTCCCCCGCAGCACCCCCTCCATCCCACCCGTGCAAGCCCCCAGTTTTCGTGCGAGGGGGCCTCCAGCCGCGCTCTGCCCTCCCCTTGTCTCCTCTTCTTCCTCCCTCTCGCGC
Organism: Panthera uncia; assembly: GCF_023721935.1. NCBI lineage: Eukaryota > Metazoa > Chordata > Mammalia > Carnivora > Felidae > Panthera > Panthera uncia. The sequence goes on along the minus strand of NW_026057578.1, from coordinate 14,646,118 downwards.
TCCCCCCCAAAACCCCGCCAGTGGCTCACGCCTCCTGCATACGGGATGAGGTGAGCAGCGCCGCCGCTGAGAGGGGGCGCGCGCGGGTGTGAGCGTGTGTCCGTGTGCGAGTGTGTGTGCGCCGGGCGGGCGGGCACTGCAGCTTCTTCCTCCGTGGAGCGGAGAGCGAGAGAGAGCTAGAGCGAGCGAGCGAGCGAGCGGCGAAGGCGGGCAGAGGGGCGCGGGCGAGGCGGAGCAGCCATCCCCGGGCCCGGCGCCGCGCCGCCACCATGCTAAACAACCTGACGGACTGCGAGGACGGCGATGGGGGAGCCAACCCCGGTAAGCAGCGGCCCGGGGGCGGCGAGGGAGGGGGCGACGAGGAGAGGAGGCAGCTCTAGGGTTAGAGGCAGAGCGGGGGCCGCCTCCTTCAGAGGAGAGGCTGGGACTGACCTGGGCGGTGGGCGCCCACGGCGGCCTGGAGCCCTACTCCATTGGAATGCGCCAGGCGCTGTCCAAGGTGCTGGAATGCGCCGCGCCCGTGGCAGGGCTGGGGGCCGAGGGGGTTGCCAGTGCCCACGGTCCGGGGGCAGACGTGGGTTAGCTAAGCGGGGGAGGCGGTGGGAAGGGGATGGAAGAGCTAGAATGGGCTGACGTGGACCTCGACGGGCGGGAGGAAGGGTTCCTTTCCTCAAGAAGGGACCCCGGCGTCCTGGCGCAGAGCGTTGACCGGCGACGCGGGGAGGGGGTGGGGGGGGGTGCAGTCTGCTGCAGTCCCTCGCTCTGAGACTTCCAACTGAAAGGTGGGGGGAAGGTACCCATGGGGGGTTGGAACCATATGACAGCCCCCGTCCGGGCTGTGGTGTCGCCTTAAGGGGACACTTGGTGCAATCGGGGGCCCCCCTCCCCCAAAGCTGCCGGAGGTCCGACCTCAGACTGAAGCGTACCTCCTCCGGAGATTTTCAGCTCTACTTTGCGGAATCTCCCTCTCCCTCTCGCATACCCATGGGTTCCTATTCAGGACGGGAAGCAAGATCACCCTCCTTTCTTCCCTCTTTCCCCTTCCTCTCTCGGTACACTGGGATGGCAGTGAGGTTTCCAGGGCGGGGCAAGGGGGAGGTTTTCTAGTCTGCTCTGCTAGCTTCCCCAGCGAGGCCTCAGGAATGGGGTCCCAGCAGCTGAATCCCCGGCGCCGCCGCGGCGCGGACACTGCGGACGCGCTGCGGTGGGTGCGGAGACTCGCTAGGAGCTCGGGGGCTTGAAGCAGGTCCTTTCGCCGCTCCTGCTTTCTGCCGCCCTCCTCCACAGTTTCCCCGCTCTGAGGTCTTCGGGCCAGCCACCCCCTCGGGCTCCCAGGCCCCCCGCCGCCCCCCAGCGGTCTCAGCCATCCATCACGGCTGTCAGCCGCCCCCACCCCCCACCCTCCAGCGGCGCTGCGTCCCTTGCGCACTAGCGCGCCTCCCGCTCCGGCTGTCTGCGCTCGGCGCTTTCAAACGGTCCCCTGGGCATTGCTTGACCCTCTGGGCTGAGATTCTTGCAGACCTCCCCGGGGGATGACCAAAGAGCCCCAAGGACTGAAAGAGCGAGGTCTTCCAGGGACTGGCAGCCTAGACTTGAAGTCTTCCGGATCCTGGATCCAAGTCAGAGCCAAGTGGCCGCTTGGGAAGGCTGTGGGCACCAGGGTCCCCAATTCTTTGTCTGAGACCCTCTTTTCCTTCCTGACGTTGAGTGGTATACAGAGGTCAGAACCACCAGCTAGCCAGCTAGTTCATCCATCTCCCGGGTGACCCTGGGGTTACCTCATCCCATAGCCGACCCCCTCCCCAGCAGGCTTAGGCTCCGGGGGAAGAGGGTTTGGCAAAGTCGAGTCTGCGACAGATCCAGGCATCCCGACGCGGTGCCCCGGGAACGAGTGTGTGTGTGTGTGTGTGTGTGTGGGGGGGGTGTCATTTCCATCTGGGATCCCCTTCAGATACCTCCATTCTGAAGACAGGGACTCAGCCTGAGAGAGAATCTCTGCTCCCCCCAGATATGGGGTATGGTCCTATCCCCCAGCCCTGATTTCTCTATCCTGAGATTCCTGCCTTACTGGGCCTTGGGGTTTCCATGGGGTCTCCGGAGGCCTAGAAAAGAGGCATCTATGTGTGTGGAACAGGAGTCCAGCTAAAAGCTCCCTTCCGTTCTACCCCCTCCCCATTAGTTACTAGACTCTGAGTGTAGCAGGGCCATCTGGAGACTTTCTCTCTATGTGTAGGGTCCAGGACCTGGTCAGGAGTTTGGGGTCCCAGAAAGATAAGGCCTCCCGGCGATGCCTGAAGGTGATGGTAGGGGGCTCTAAGGACCTGCTGGACTTGAGGGAAGAGGGACTATCAGATTGACAGCCTCTGCCATCTCTGATTTTAGGTTCTTGGGGATGTAGGGGAGGACCTGGGAATGTGAGGTGCTGACCTCAGGGAAGTGGGAATAGCCTGAGCAAGAGGGTTCATCCGGACTAAGGAAGAACCCAAGGATACTGTGTCTGGCCCCCACGCCTCCTATCCCCTTGGGGTCTGACGCCCTCCCCCACCCCAATCTGGCTTGGGGATTCCCCCAGGCCTGGCCCCAGGCCCCCGGGGGAGGCTCCTTAGCCCTCGCCGCTCGCCTGTTTCCTCCCCGGGAGCTCTGGCCGCCGCAGCTTAATTGAAAGCCGATTCGGGCTGAGAGCTCCCAGGGGGCGGGGGCGGGGGCGGGGGCGGGGGCCAGGCGGAGAGGGCTCAGCCTCAGTCTGGCCCTGCCTCTCGCGCGCGCGCCACTCGCCGCTACCCGGCAGCCTGCGTCCTGGCTCTGGGAATTCGGGGCGAGTTCCCCCTTCGCAGTTCCCCCTGCTCCTCTGAGAACTCCTGAAGCTCACCCCTCTCCCCTCGACCAGTGCGCCCGCCGTTCCAGGGAGGGGACGAAATCAGCCCCCCGGCAGAGGAGGCCGGCGGCCTGGCATCCCGTCCGGATGGCAGGTGGAAGGGCGGGACCCAGGACCAGCCTATCGAGCCGCCCTCTCCCCGGCCCTCATCTCCTAGCTGGGAAACGGCCCCGAGTCTGGCTCCGCGCAGCGCGTCGCGTTACATAAGCGGCTGCGGGCGCGTGGCCGCCTGGGCTCGGCGCTGCGCTCTCTGCCCGCGCGGTCGCCATGGAGACCGGCGCGGGACTCCCTAGAGCCGGGTCTCCGGCCAGGACGACCCCCTCGCGGCCCGGCGCGTTCCCTGGGACCCCAGGAAGGAGGAGGGGCTTGGGAGGGGGCGGGAAAAGTAGAGGGGAGGGGCTCTCGTGGCCTGTAGTCCCGGCGCGGAGCTGACGCGGCGGGGAGAGGTACCCAGTCCCACAGGAGGCAGGGCCCCTAAATCTTGCGGCTTGGGGAGAGGTGTGGGATGCGGAGGCCGGGCTGGGTGGGGCACCACGAACATGAATAATAATCGTACTTGAAATAGCAGCAATAGTTACGCTTATGTGCTAGGCACACCCAATAGGCGTTATTCCCTTCAGCCTCAGAACAGCCCTGTGAGTTAAGCACAATTATTTTCCCTTTGCAAAGGAGGAAACTGAGGCTTAGAGAGTTTAAGTGACTTGCCGAACATGTCGGCACGGCCAGTGAAGCTGGGACTGGAGCCTAAATCTTGACACCCCCCCCCCCAGCCCTTTTCCAAGAAATTTGTTATCTCCCTGAACCCTTCTTGTTCCCACAACCCAGTGTGTTGATGAAGCATCTTGTCGGCATTTTTAAAAGGAGGAGGAACCCACTTTTCTTTTATTTCTCCTGTTCTCTGGCCCCAGGCAGCTCTTCTGAGATCCTGGGGGTCAGGAAGGAAGCCGGGGGAATTTATCTCCAAATACTTTTTCCTCCTGAGAAAGACTTTTTCCACCCCCCCCCCCCTCCTTAGCATCTATTATGTGCCAGGTTCTCACTGGGAGGACAGATCTGCTATTTCCAGGCACTCAGATATGTGAGGAGAAGAACGAGCTGATAGTGGCTCCCTGTTTAGGGACCAGGAGCTCCTGGCTTGATCGATGAGGTGGAGGTGGTGGCAGGAGAAGGTGGTGGGTGTCCCTTGAGCTGGTGAGGCATCGCTTCCCCCTTCCACAACTTTGAGTCAGGATGAGACTGGATTTGTAACAGGTCATGCTCTAGGGGTGGACCCTGGCTGGGTGACTAAGGAAGATTTCCAGGAGGTAGGGAGGAGAAAAACGGGGGAGGATTGGGAAGATGGAGGTGGAGAAAGACATGACAGGAGACCAGGGGACAGGAAATTCAGAATATGTAGGGCCTCAGGTTCATTTGGGATTTGTTTATTGGGGACTTTCTCCAGATGTCTGCTACTGGGATTCAGCCCTTGAGCTGAGAAAGGGTGACGGCTGAAGCCAAGGGAAAGTGCCTATGGGGGTCTCCTATGTCTCTTTGAAAGGACCTCTGCTAGGGGCCCAAAAGACTTCCTCCTTGGGTGATCTCATCCAGATTCATGGTTTCACACATTTCCTCCACACATTGTCATGGGTTACCCTCATCTCCTTCTCCTGCCCAGCCTTTCTTCTGGGGCCCAGGCTCTGTATATCCAAGAGCCTTCTGGACGTATTCACTTGAGTGTCCTATACTGCCTTTCCCTCAGTCAAATTCAGCTTCTTACCCACCCCCAGTCTCTGCCCTTCCCACATCTATTAAATAGCACCATCACCCACTCATTGACCTATGCTAGAAACCCCAGACATTATCCTAGGTTTCTCCTTCTCATGTCCCCAAACATCTGGCATAAAAATATGTGCCAATAATTCTTGGGTCTGTCCATTGTCCTGCATTGCTCTGGCCTGGGTCATCCTCAGCCCTTGCCTGAATTACTGAAAGTCTCAAACTTTCTTTAGATGAAATTCTCCATCTAAAGGCCAGAGTGATTGCTCTAAAACACAAGGCTGTTCATGGCACCTCTTTGGCTGAAACTCTTCAATGACTTCCCATTGTCCTCTGGATGAAGTCCAAAATCTTTAACATGGCCTGCTAATCATTTAAGGACTGAGTCTACACCTTCTGAGGCTCATCTTTTCATAGGTCACTCTCCACCTTTCAGCCCCTCCCTCCATGTCCCTTCTTCAGACTCCAGCCAGATCAGGCTTCTTTCAGCATCTCTGACCCACTCTCTTCACTCTTCCCTCTGGGCCATCGAACATGCTGTTCTGCAGTTCTCTCTGCCTGGAACACCCTCCCGCCTCCCTCCCAGCGTAGCTCTTACTCATCCTTCAGTTCTCAGCCTACTTGTCACTTCCTCTGGGAAGCCTTCCCTGACCTCCCAGGCTGGGCTGAATGCCTCTCCTGTATTCCCACAGTCCCTTATTCATCTCCTATCACAGAATTTACCACTCTGGGTTGGAAATTCATGAATACTGTTTTATCTCTTCTGCCTGTGGTTTCCCTGAGGGCAGAGATGGTGTCTTGGTGTGTGTTTTACTCCCTCTCCCTCCCATGCTGATATTGGCACATGGTAGAGATCCAGTAAATATGTGTTGACTGAAGATGTATGAGGGGCATAGGGGATGCCACATGGGTCACTTCTCCAAGAGGTAAAGTATCCTTTGGTCCTCAGGCTTCAGTATTCTCTGCCTTTGTCTCTGGGAAAGAGCATGCTTTCACCCCAGAACACCACCGTGGTCCCAGTTATGGTCGAGGAGGGGCACCTGGAGAGTCTAGAGTGACCTAGTGAATGAAGAAGGACCCCCCAAGGGCAAGGAAGCACTCACATCTTCACTAAAAACCTACTACGTGTCAGGGAATGCACTAGGCTCTTTACACATCCTGTCAACTAAAATTCTACAAGGGGGGGGGCATTACTGTTAGCTCCGTTTTTCCAATGTGCAAACTGAGGTTCAGAGAGTCAAAGTGGCCACATAGCTGGATGCCCAGGCAGAAGGATGGCAACCCATTGGTGCCAGACCCCTGACTCCTCTGCCTTCTCAGGTGATGGCAACCCCAAGGAGAGCAGCCCCTTCATCAACAGCACTGACACAGAGAAGGGAAGGGAGTATGATGGCAAGAATATGGCCCTGTTTGAGG